>NC_142814.1:21553534-21853534 GCF_049724085.1 Artemia sp. Qi Xiang Cuo | reverse complement strand
ACTGAGCATTGACATCTGCAAATTCGCTAGATTTTGTCTATTTTGGGAAATGGAGACCAAACACAATATTTTCCATCGTTCTCAACGCAGCTTTATAACTTCAGCATTGATTATTTTATTGACAGGATAGGCTTGATTTCGGACCACAATTTACGTAGCAAATGACTAAAATTATCCATAAGTTGGCATTAAAAGCCATATGCTGAATGTTGCAATATACTTAAAGTATATGTTCCACCTGATACAAGTGATTTTGTGACAAGCCTGCAAGTGTAGCTTGCACTAAAACGATAGGATACTTATGTTATTCCATTTCTTATTCTCATATCTATCCATTCATAGAACCAACATTATTACATTACTTAGGCTTTAACAATTCAGCCTGTTCTAACCGAGTGGTTAACACACTAAACTTAAACCCTTTGTCCATGAGGACAAAGGGTCTCAGTCCTGGTCTCACTGGTTATTTGGTTCGGGACGGAGGTCAGCAACCTGACTCTGTAGGTTCAACCACAATCAACCCAGCTCCAAATGGGTGCCTAGAGAAATCTGGGGAAAAAAAGATGGGGAGTGTCAAAATGATTTGGCCCCAGTTACGCATTGCACTCACGACCGGCAGGGGTGTCCCGAGGGGGGGGGCGCCACCCCTCCAACGTTTTTGGCATTCGGTAAAATTTTCGCCGAAGGCGAAAACTTCGGCAGAAATTTTGCAAAATTGCCTGAAATTTAGCAAAATTCTTGATTTCTGCAGAAAATTTGGCATAGATCAGGTAGCGATTCAGAAAAATTTACGAAGATCTCCCCCCAATGAAATGAGTCTTGAGAAGCCCCTGACGACCGGAGACAGTAAATCAGGAGATCGGCGCCTGCGCTAAACAGATCATTGGTCAGCATGCAAAAAGTTTTAACTTAGGCTTTTTTTTTTTTTAGAAAAAGGATTCAAACAAGCTGAAATAGCAGGAAAATTGTCCTTCTTCAGCAAATTTCAACCAATTTCCGACGTATTTTTAATCTAAAAAACCCTATACACCGAATTTCAAAAATTTAATTCGGCAGAGGGATGGAACTGAATCTCACTGTCGAGTAATGGTAAAATTTTCCTCTTCCGTTGATATATTAAAACTGTAGGAGAGCAGAAATATAGCATACCGAAAGTAGCACAGAGAACAAAAGCCTAAAAAACTAAGACTACCAAAAATATATTTTTGTATGATTGCATGAATACTTAAGGCTGATCCGTACGGGAAGGCTGTCATTACCTATTTATTTATTAAATTATATAATTTATTATACATTATTATTATATGTTTATTATTGTTTTATTATTATTCATTAAGGTAGCTTCAAACAAAATAATTACGAGACAAAACCCCATAAGGCGGATCCTGTGGTCGGAAAAAAACATAATACCATACAACGAAAAAAAAGCCTTTCACAACTACTTCACAACTATTTCACAACTACTTGGGGAAAAACTAGGACGCAAAAAAAGAACTGGATGGGCAAGTTTTTGAAAGCCACTTTGGATCTGTTAGGCTAAACAAACCCACAGATGGGATTTTGTATGGTTATTGAGGATGCACCAGAGAATTTTAAAACATTTATTATAGAGCAAACGCAAGAAAAGAAAATACAGTTAGGCAATAGAATTAACTAAAACAAACCATATGTGTATAGTTTAAGAAGAATAGACCATTCGAGCTTGTTTTCAGCAGATGAATGAAGAATCTAATCAGGACTCTGCCAAAAAATTTGGACGTGCAGAATAAACATACAATTATATATTTTCTAGGCAAATATTACATTATTGAGCACATCATCTATGTCACAAAGGGTATTTTTTGAATTGGTCGAATACAGATGGCAGGGTGTTTTTCCCGTTGTTAAAGCATATATTTTAAAAAGTGGCTATATTCTACTAACCCTGTCGATTCTTGCGTAGCCTTGATATTCCCAAGGTTACACCCATAGAAACAACCAACCAGAATATTCTCTTTGGCCTAAGACAAAATTTACTGGAACAATTTATTATCTTTTCTTCTGCTCGGTGTAAATCCCCCAAACAATAAACTAAGAAGCGAATCTTAGGAGTTTCGAAATATTTGCCATTTATGTGTAAAGATCTTAATCTATTACAAGTGACTGTTGTTTTTTCTTTCAAGAGACACGAAAATGAAATGCTTTTGGCTATATGACAGAACCAACAAGATGAAAAGAGGAATTCCACCGTAAGATTATTATTCATTTCACTTGTCATATCTATATACTATATTTATCATCTGAACAGGGAGGAGAAAAAGGATATCAGATAACAAATTTGAAGGTAAAACAGATTGAAAAGACAACATTTCATTGGGGTTGACAAGTAGTTTGAATAAAAGCAACAATCGTTACTTGAACGGTACGCAGTAGTTTGTTTGGGCAGGAGGTGTCATACTTCGCAGGAAGGCCAAATTCATCTATAACCCAATCCCCCACTAAAACAGACAAATAATATCGACAAATATGAAAATACACAAAACTTTTTTTCGTTAATACCTTATTATGAAACCACCATTATTGTGATAACTACCACAAATCAAGATCGATAAATAAATGAAACCCAAAACGAACAGATATTCCAATAAATAACAGAGTCAAACTCAAAACTAGAAGAAATTAACATAAGTTGGGCTCAAAACCACTATGCCTTCCCAAGAACATAATTTGCACTTTACTGAAAAAAATATAAATGTTTTTACTTTTATAACTTTAAGAAATGAAATAATATTAACATTTTGATTACAAAAAATATCAGTATATGTATATTAAACTGACAATGCACATTCATTTGTATTTTTTTCAGTAAAGTGCAAATTGTGCTATGGCCTTTGGTTATTTATTGTAATTTCTGTTCGTTTTGGGTTTCATTTATTTATCGATGCTGATTTGTGGTTGTTTCACGCTTGGTAAATTAGTTGATTTTATTTTTGCTCATTTTTTGTTTAATGGAGTTCTTTACTTTTCTTTGAAAAACTTATTTTGTGGAAAAAGTTTTTTTAATTAATTTCTGTTCGTTTTATATTGACATAGTCTTTTCAGGGAAAAAGAAAATAATACTTTTAATCTCTTCTTTTTTTAAGACTTTATAGTTTGGCCTGCTATTTGTATGCTGGAGAAAATTTTTCAGCAATTTTTAACAACACACACCCTTTTAAAAATCTGGACACAAATAGTAGTGTTTAATTTTGTTTCATACCTCCTCTAGTTGACCTGAAATAGAAAACTTAATACAGTTAGCAAAAAAATCTGTTTACTTTCTTTGATAGCTTTGATACACTTACGCTATTTTGATTTGGTTAAATTTTAAGAGCAGAAGTGGCCCCAAAAGTTTGAACATAACACCCTCAGTCGTTCTTGGGATACTGCTGAGATGCCTTATTGGGAATTAGCATGAATACAGTGCATTTTGATTTAATCTTAAGGTAACATTTAGTTATTAAACATAATGGGCAAATGGGAGGGTGGACGTGGGAGGGGGACTAGTTGCCCTTCAATAACTTTCAACCATTCAAAATGGCATCAACCCATTATAATTTCAATTTAAACAGCTCTTTCTGAACTTTCTCCAACAACCCCTTCTATAGAAAGTGCCCTGGTCCAAAAAACAACAACAACAAAAAATAATACATTATTCCCACATAAATCTTTACTATAAAAAAAATGTCAAGCCTTCCAATCACTTTCGACTATTAAAAAGGGCACTAGGCCTTTCGATTTCCAATTGAATGAGCCCTTTTTGAGTTTCTACGACAACGCTTTCTATAAACACCTTATATGCCCCCAGGGCGTAAATTACAACCCTTACCCTATGAGCTGTTAGGGTGGTTGTCATTCTCTAAGACCTAATTTCTAGAACTTTCATCTACGTTAAACAAAATGGCTATCTCAAAGTTTTGATTGGATGTCTTTGGGGAAATGGTGGGCGTGAGAGGGACGTTAGTCACTCTCCAATCACTTTCAACTATTAAAAAATGCACTAGCCCTTTCAATTTCCAATCAATAGAGCATTTTTGAAGTTTCTACCACAACACTTTCAATAAAAATCTTATATGCCCCCAGGGCATAACTTACAACCCTTGCCATGAGGGCTGAGGGAGGTGGGGTGTCATCCTGTAAGATCTAATTTCCAGAACTTTCTACTACGTTGAACGAAATGGCTATCTGAAAATTTTGATTGGATGTGCTTGGGGGAATGGTAAGTGTGAGAGGGGGGTTAGTTACCCTCCAATCCTTTTCGACTATTAAAAAGGGCACTAGCTCTCTCAATTTCCAATTGAATGAGCCCCTTTTGAAGTTTTTACGACAACTCTATCTATAAAAACCTTATATGCCTCAAGGGAAAAACTTACAACCTTTGCCCTGGGGGATCTGGGGGGGGGGGTTGTCATCCTTAAATAAATAATTTCTAGAAGTTTCAACAACGTTGAACAAAATGGCTATCTCTAAACTTTGATTGAAAGTTTTTGAGGAAATGGTGGGCGGGAAAGGGGGTTAATTACTCTCCACTCACTTTCGACTATTAAAAAGGGCAATTTCAATTTCCAATCAAATGAGCCCTTGTTGAAATTTCTACAACAACTTTCTACAGGGGCGAATCCCCAGCAACTTTATTGAGGGGGGGCACAAGGGGTTCATATCTGGATAATCAAAGGGCATGGGATGTATAATATTTTGTTTCTCCACCTTATGGGGGGGGGGGGGGCAACAACCCGCCTTGCCACCACCAAACGACGCCCCTGACTTTCTATATAAACCTTATATGCCCCCAGGGCATAACTTACAACCCTTGCACTGAGGGCTCTGAGGGGGTTATCATCCTAAAAGAACTAATTTCCGGAAATATCGACTACGTTGAACAAAAGGGTTATCACAAAATGGTAAGTGGACGTGTTTGCAGAAATGCTACGTGTGAGAGGGAAGCGGGTTACCTTCACTCCATGTTTAACTATCAAAAAAGGATACTAACACTTTCAATTTCCAATTGAATGAGCCCTTTTTGAAGTTTCTACAACAATCATTTTATAAAAATCTTATATGCCCCCCGGGCATAACTTACACCCCTTGCCCTGAGGGATGTGGGTGGGGGAGGGGTTGTCATCCTTAAAGACCTAATTTCCAAAGCTTTCAACTACGTTGAACCAAATAGGTATCTAACAAGTTTGATTCGATGTGTTTGGGGAAATGGTGGGCGTGAGAGGGGGGTTAATTACTCTGAACTTACTTTCGACTAGTAAAAAGGGCACTATCCCTTGGAATTCGATATCAAATGAGCCCTTTTTCGAGACTTTACGACAGAGATGTCAATAAAAGCCTTATATGCACCCAGGGCATAACTTATAACCATTGCCCCGAAGCCGGTGGGGGGAGTGTCCTGCGTCCTGCTCAAAGGTATAATTTCCTGAACTTTAAACTACGTGGAACAAAATGGCTATCTCAAAAATTTGATTGGATGTGTTTTGGGAAATGGTTGGCGTGGAATGGGTGGTAGTTACCCTCCAATCATTTTCGACTATTAAAAATATCACTAGCCATTTCAATTTCCAATCAAATTAGCCCGTTTTGAAGTTTCTACAAAAATTCGTTCTATAAAAAAAACTTATATATCCCTTGGGCACAACTTAAAACGCTAGCACGGAGGGCTGGTGGGGGGGGGGGGGATTGTCATCCTCAAAGACCTATAGTCCAGAACTTAAAACTACGTTAAACAAAATGGCGATCTCAAAATGTTTATTGGATGTGTTTGGGAAAAAGGTGGGCGTGAGAGGGGGGTTAGTTACCATCCAATCACTTTTGACTATTAACAAGGGCACTAGCCATTTCGATTGCCAATCGAATGAGCCTTTTTTGAAGTTTATACGATAATACTTTCTACAAAAACCTTTTATGTCCCCAGGGCATAACTTACAACCCTTGCCATGAGGTCATTGGGGGAGTGGCCTCCTCAAAAAAATAATTTCTATGCGGAAATCAACTACGCTCAACAAAATGGCTATCTCAAAATTTTGATTGGATGTGTTTCGGGAAATGGTGGGCGTGGAAGGGGTGTTAGTTGCCTTCCATTCACTTTCGACTATTAAAAAGGGCACAAGCCGCTCCAATTTCCAATTGAATGAGCCCTTTTCGAAGTCTCTACGACACCTTCTTCAATACGAAGTGCCCTGGTCTAAAGGAAAAAAATAATAAATAATACACTGTGCCAACATCGTTCATATATTCCCCCAGGGCATAGCTTTAAACCCTTGCCCTGAGGGTTGTGGGGGAGTATCCTCCTCAAAAACATATTTTCTATCCGGAAATCAACTACGCTGATCATAATAGTCGTCCCAAAATTTTGAGCAGGCACTCCTGAAGCAATGGGGGGCGTGGGAAGGGTCTATGCGGTCTACCAATTACAACCGACTGATGAAAAGTGTACAAGACACTCCAACTTCCAATTGCTTGAACCTTTTTTAAAATTTCTGCGACAGCTATTTCGATACGAAGTGCCCTGGTATGGAAACCAAAAAAAATAAATATATAAAAATAATACATTGTGCCAACATCGTTCTTTACTTAGGTAGCGCTATTGCGCTTCCTATGAATAGCAAAATAAAACTTAATTTACTCAAACCTATTATTTATTTACACCCTTTTTCATTGGAAGTAACATATTATACGCAAGACATTCAGAAAATAGAAAGTTATTTAAAACTGATTATCTGAAATATGAAAAGCAACAAAATAGAAGCCTTTCAGAAAGTTTACTTCATTGGTTACAAGTTTTGTTCTTTCTCTAGCTAGGAGGGAGGCAACTTTTTTAGATTAATAATCACCATCCTAGGTGACATAAAACAAGAAGCGATTTTTCTCTCGTTCCTAATTATAGCACCATTCTGAAAAAAAAAAAAAAAAAAAAATGTCTCGACAATAAAGGTACGAGCTAGTTGCGACGGAGATTTCTTTCTACAAAAAGAACTAAAGATTTATGATATTCATTAAGTGACATTCTAAATCCTTTCTCCCCCTCTCTTTCAACGACAAAGGTACCTTGTGCTAAATAAAAAGGAGAAAGAGAGAGGTAGAAAAAAGAAAAAGAGAAGGGAAAAGAGTGAGAGAGAGGAAACGAGGGAGAAAGAGAGAGAGAGAGAGAGAGAGAGAGAGAGAGAAAGAGAGAAAGAGAGAAAAGGATTCATCTTAATTTGTCCTTTTATTGACGCATTGAGTTATATTTCCCAGATATTCTATAAGAAATATACCTTCCGGATACTCTTATGCTCGACAGAGGCTTGTAAAGTAAGATTATAGATACAGTTAAAAAAAAACCACGAAAATATAACAGGCTATTTAGTGAAAGAAAAATTGAAGAATAAATGGGCTGAAGTACTATATTGGGATTGTTCCGTCCTAAAGACATGTCTAAGCCATCTAAGATGCTCTTCCATAATGCACAAATGAATAAAACCAAGTCAGTTTGTTGATAGAGACTAGTGTTTATCACATTAAAAATGCTTAAGGGTGAACAATCGCATGTCAGAATCGCATTTCAAGCGAATAAAAAATATATAAACAAAGTTTAAGAGATAAAACGATATTCACCATAAAAACAAAAAGAAACAAATACAGTTCTGTGTCTTCTCAAGCGATACCTCAGAAAAACAATAAAAGGTCACAGGGCAGGTTTGGTAATTTGAGAACAAGAACCTTAATTAGGAAAATTGACCTAGCATAGGAATTCATTCACTCCGCTATAATCTGAAAGCGACCATTTTCAGGACACGAGGGCAACAACTTTGTACTACTGCTAGAACTGGTTTTACGAAGGCATAGTAAATGACACAACTAAATTTCGGACAATGGTGGAAGCAAGTTGAAGTCAAATTTGAATTTCAATTCTCCTTAGCTGATTTACTTATTGAGTTGTAAGCTATTTCATCGTTTGTTGTTGTTGTTGTCGTTTTTTTTTTTTTTTTTTTTTTTTTTCAAGGCAAGAACTGGAAGAAAATGCCATTATAACGTATTTTATTTAAGAAGCTAAAGTTCCCAAAATTATTAGCACTTAATAGTAATTAAATGAAGGAAAAAAAAATATACAATATCTAGTCTCTTTATTCGATTCAAGTATTCCAAAATGGCATACCGAGCCTCATTGATGAACCAGATAACATTAATATTAAAATTATTAGAGTAAGAAAAACCTTGTAATTTAAATTGCATTTCAGTTCTTTCATTTTCAAAAAATTTACGCTCAAAAAGATAATGATATACGCGACACTACTTCAAATAATCAAATAGGTGAATTTTAAATATGAATCGTAATAGTATCATTGACTTCACAAGGAGACTTAATATAAATGAAGTTACATTATATGGTGGAAAATGTGATCCTGACTTTGCACGCCAGGATCAGTACAAGTTGAATGCCAATGATCTGCCACCACTAATCTTTGTTGATGACGACTATGATGACAATTCAAATGACTATGGGGAAGAAGAAGAAATCTAAACAATGAAGACAACATACTTTTTTTTATAGCACATATATATATTTTATTAATAAAAAAATTCATATACATTTTTAAAACACTTTCTTCCTAGGGCAATGACATCAACATTATGCAGGTCTGAGAGGGTATTTTCTACTAGAAAGTCAGTTGTTGTCGTTGTTTTTTTTTTGTTTTTTTCAAGGCAAGAACTGGAAGAAAATGCCATTATATTGTATTTTATTTAAGAACCTAAAGTTCCCAAAAGGGGTAATTTGGGGATATCGATAGCACTGATTCTTTTCAAAAGTACCGACCCACCAAAACGTTACCATAAATTATCGATACTTGCGGTATCGTGTCAAATAGTAGGGAACACTGCATCTAGTCTGGATTAGTCAATAAATTATCTATCAAGTATTGTTAAATTAGAAACTGCTATATTTATTAGGAGGGTAGAGCTGAAGATAGAGGGTATTAGAGGCTACATTAATAAGGGACATGTAAATCTATTTCTCATTCCTTTTCTTTGGCGTGCTAAGTGACTTAGATTGACTATTTTAGATAACTGAGTCAAAAAGCGATTATTGCCCGATTCCTAACATTTTATTTTTCTAATTTATACAGTAGTCATGCCTCAATTGACTCTAAACCTCCCCCTGATACTTTTAAAACTCCCCCAATTAAACTAGAATTCAATTCAAAATTACACTCCAGCTTTGTGATCTAAAGAACTTAAAAGTATACCATGATTATAGATGAGAAGCTCTTACAATACTGAAGTTGTTTTTATTAAAAGTTGTAACTAAATCCGAGATAAGAGGATGAAACAAAGAGAATAGAACAGTCTGGAAACTGACAAAACCAATTACGGTCTTCAACCTGATACGGGAAAAGTAAGACAGAGATGGTATCGAATTTTAAAGATATGGACGGTGTACCGATAGGAAACCATTAGTTCATCAAGCGAAACATGAGACCCTTAACAAGTCTACTTTAAATAGCCTAGTTCTGTTCCATGCCTGGCTTTTGCTTTCTTGTGTTTAGAGCCCTCTTAAGATAGGGGTCATGGGTTGTTGATTACTATTTTTAATAGTTATACGCACTTCTTTGTGCATGTCAATAAATAAACTACCTCTACTACTACTAACCACTTACTCCAGCACTAAGTCGCCTAAAATCAGCACAGCTACGCAAAACTCTCAAATCCCTTGGACAGCCCGTTGGGTTGTAACATCCAGAAAGTTCGAACCCAGTAAATTTGGACAAGTAAGTTTCAGTCAGCTCTTATGATAAAAGCCAAAATTGTGGTAAAAAATAAAACTGTTTTCTTTAATATTAAAGGATATAAAACGAGGAAAGCCATTTCATAAAACTTTGAAGACAGACCGAGACGTATGCAATAGCTCAAAATTTCCCATAATTGGCTAGCAGCTCCCTTTTAAGGATATACTGCCAATTCTTACCTACAGAGGAACACCTTAAGTAAGAATTCTTTACAGAATTCTCAAAATACTTGCTATAATCCCATTTCTCTCTCCATCCTTTGCCCTCAGCCCTGAACTACAGTCCCTTTATACGTTACTACTACAACCCTGATTTAAAAAACCCAACAATTCCAGAGACAAAGCTTGTTCATGGTTACACATAAATTATAAGGATTTTAAATCAATAAAAATAATATAAATAAACTTTAAGAAATACAACAGTATATCCACCATAAATATTAAAATAAAAACATATAGTTCTGATAGGGTATCTATTAAAAATAATAAAGGCTCGGAGAACTGGTTTCAGTAATTGGAGAAGAAAAGAACCTTAATTAAGAAAATTGACCTAGACCAGAAACTCACTTAATTGCGCCGGTAAATTCCGGCGAAAGAAATACATTTACAGCGTATCTTATCGGCGCTGACTCGTTTACGTTTGGTAGAAAAAATAATTTAATCAGTCTAATAAAAGGGGGAAACCTAAGGCGGACAAACGTATTCCC
This sequence comes from Artemia sp. Qi Xiang Cuo, assembly GCF_049724085.1. Classification (NCBI taxonomy): domain Eukaryota; kingdom Metazoa; phylum Arthropoda; class Branchiopoda; order Anostraca; family Artemiidae; genus Artemia; species Artemia sp. Qi Xiang Cuo. The sequence continues at coordinate 21,843,040 of NC_142814.1, read as the reverse complement.
TAATATCTGCTGGAAGGTGATTCGGAAAGATTATAAAAAATAAGGATGCACTTTAGAAATTAGAAAGCTGTAGGGGAAGGAAGAGTTTGAAGTGACTGTTATAAAAGCCATGTTGACAAAGGCGGGAACAGAATATGCTACTGAACAACAAAAAATTACAAATAGGACCAGTACAAGTCAGTATTCAGGGGAGGAGTTAGGGGGTTTGACCCCCCCCCCGATCTGGAATGTTTGTCCGAATCGTAAAAACGCAATAAAAATGTATAAAAACATATTTTTTGTGTGTTTTTTAAAGTTCTTCGTAAACACCCCCCCCCCCCGACCAAAAACCCTAGATACTGCCCTGGACCAGTATGATTCTTTCCTTCTTTATTTTGCTCTCGGGTTTCTATTTTCGGTCATGCAGCCCCGTCTAAAGGAATGGTCAATTGCAATTTCGTCTTATTTTAGCCTATTAATGTGTTTACATCTCATTTTGTTTATTGGCAGTAATAAATTATGCGTAATACTTTCCAAAAAAAATTATTTATGACTGATTGTCTGAGATACAAACAGAAGCCTTTCCGAAAGTTTACTTGATTGCTCAAACATTTTGTCACACCTCTAGCAGGATACGACGGAACTTTTTTAGAATACACCATCCTTGATGCCAGAAAACCAGTGTCTATAATAAAGGTTCAATCCGGTTGCGACGAAGATTTCTATAACAAGAAGCAAAGATGTCTTATATTCATTGATCACAGAAACATTATAATTCCACCACCACCCCCTTCTCCTTTGATCAACAAAGATATGCGGTGAAACAGTGAGTGAAAAAGAGAGAGAAGCTAGATAGAGAAGGAGGGGGGAGGGTAAAACTGGAGAAGGAAAGAGAGAGATGGGGGGGGGGTAAAGCTAAAGACACAAAAAGTGGGAGAAAGAAAGAGAATATTTTCTCAGTTATTGCAATCAAACAGTTCGTGGTAACGAACTGTAAATAAGGAGCAACCCGGCTCAATGGTAACCGAAACTCTAAAAAACAGAACTTTTATACCAGTAGATACATCAAAAGAGTCGGGTTTTGATGCTGAGTTTAAATGTATAAATTTCATCAAGTTTTGTCCTACCTATCAAAAGTCACGAGCCTAAAAAAATTTGCCTTATTTTCGAAAAAAAGGGGAAACACCCCCTCAAAGTGATAGAATCTTAATGAAAATCACACCATCAGATTCAGCGTACCAGAAAACTCTTCTGAAGAGGTTTGAAGCTCCTATCTACAAAAATCTGGAATTTAGTATTATAGTAGTTTTTGCCAGAAGAGAGATCATGGATGGGTGTTTTTTTTTTTTTTTTTCAGCGGTGACCGTACCGATACAGTGGTCCTAGAATATCGTGAGAGGGCTCACTCGAACGAAAATTAGAAGTTCTAGTGCCCTTTTGAAGTAACCAAAAAATTGGAGGACAACCAGGCCCCCTCCCACGCTTATTTTTTCCTGAAGTCTTCTGATCAAAATTTCGAGATAGCCATTTTGTTCAGCATAGTCAATACTAATAAATATGTCTTTCAGGATGACTTCATCTCCTATGGTTCCCGGGGGAAGGGCTGCAAGTTATGAACTTTGCCCATGTTTTTGGGAAGTATACAGACGTTTTCATGAGGGAATTTTTCTCGTGTGGGAGGGTCGGAAGAGAGGGTTACGTGGGAGGATAGTTCCATGGAGTATGTTTTCACGGAGGAAGGGACATTTCTAAAAAGGGGGCGCCAAATTTCCCAGCATTATTTAAAAACGATCAGAAGTTAAATAAAAAAACCTGTCTTTTCAACTGAAAGCAAGGAGCAAGATTAAAACTTAAAACGAACAGAAATTATTACGTATATGAGGGGGTTCACCCCCTAGTCAATACCTCACTCTTTACGCTAAAGTTTTTTTTAGTATTTCCAAAAGAACTATCTATTCTAATTAAACGGCCTTTGTGATTCAGGAGTTTGTGATTCGAATAAAATTCGAACTTTAGCGTAAAGAGCGAGGTATTGACAAGGGAACAAACCCCCTCATATACGTAATAATTTCCGTTCGTTTTAAGATTTAATGTTGCTCCTTGCTTTCAGTTGAAAAAACTTGTTTTTTTTTAATTTAATAACACTAAAGATTCGTCCTATTCAAATAACGCTAAAGGTTTTTCCTAATTAGATTTCGTTCACAATAAAAAAGAATGAATATGCATAAAAAATACAAGTGTGATTAAAGAAACCTAAAAGAAAAAAATCTCAGGAGAAATTCTCAGATGCATATTTTATTATTAAAAGTCATTCATATAAGAAACAACTTTTCTGAAAAAAAAAACACGTGAGGACCAAGGAGAATTTCGCTCTTTCCAAATAACTTTCCTGTTATACAGACATACCTTAACCGAATTAATAAAGAATTATAATGAACATAGTCCAGTCGATAAGCAGATTGATAACCGACCTAGGCTGTTGGATAACAGCCCATACAGGTCAGTTTTTTTTTATGAGAACCATGAGGACTCTATTCCAAAATTAAGTTTCCGTTAAAAGTATATCTACGGCCCCCTTAGTTAAATTAAACATAGCACTCCTGAAAGACATCAATGACGTTTTAATGTATCTCTCCTATCGCTCGCCCATTTTTTCGAAGTTTTAATTGAATATCAATCAGTGAGCAGAATCGATGACTGTTCAATCTCTTTTTTTATTCAGCACCGTTCGATAAGACTCCATCGATGTCACATGTATCAATAGATTCCTGAAAAATGTTGTCCAAGTCATGGGACATGGACAACTAAATATGAAGCTCTATGTACAGAAAAAGTAGCTCATTTACGGTATTAATGGCGATGGTTTGTAGCACAAGTCTCTATGGACAGGTTAAAAATTCGGTAATAAGAATAAATTTATGAAAGAGTGCAAACCCGCAGCTTCCAGTTATTCCGAGCTCAATGGATCTGAATGTAATTGCAAAAATGAAAAAAATTGCCAAAGACAGATCAGTCTAAAAACATAATTTCGCAGCTGTAAACTTACAGACCAGTGGCACCATTAGTACGCTTTGTTAATTCGTAATTGGGAATTGAATTTTCTTTATTACAAACAATTTCTAAAGAAAAAAAAAGAGAATAATTCCAGCCAGTGAAAGAAAGAAGAGTACTATGCAAATACTTCGGTCAAGATCTACGCTCAACTGTCCTCAATGCAAAAAAAGTAAAAAATACAGATAAAAGTCTACAAGATAAAATAAAATAAGACAGACATTGAAAACCAATACTAAACATCGGAGTCCCTTTCCACGTAAAGGTGGAGGCCACTTAATAAAAAAAAAAAAAAAAAAATGTAAAACCTTTTAAACACTAATCGCTTACTAAGTTGGTATGGTATCAGGGTTGCTCCTAGGGTTTTTGGCATCCAGGGCAAAATTAATTACTGTACACCCCCCCCCTCACGACAAAAAAAACAACAAAAAAAGCCAAATCAAAGTGAAAATTCTGTTCTAAGTGGGCACCCCCCCCCCTCGAGCCGCAGCTCCCGGGTTAACTAACCCGGTTGCCCTCCCTCTCCTCTTGAAAGGCTCTATATGGTATTGTCCGACATCGTGATGGTTGCAATTAGCATTTATTTACCTTGTGGAGTTTTTGTCTGTATTTTTTCTTCATTGAATCCGTTTTTGTACTGAGGGCAACTGAGTGGAGGTTTCAACCGAAATATTTGCGTAATATTCTTCTTTTTTTCAGTGCAGGAATTATCCTTGTTTTTTTCTCTTTATTTTAAATCGTTAAATTCTTTATTTTATTTGTTTTGTTCTATTCTGTCTTAGAGAAGGTATTATTTTAAAACTTCTTACTTTTAGTATGAACGACCTGCTTTCAATAGACTCTTCCGTCCCTTTTTTACGGTGAAGAAAAGCGACTTTTGAATTAAGATTCACATCATTCTTGTTAGAACAAATTATCCAATTAGGTGGCGGTTATCTCGAAGAAACAGACGTTTATGAGAGAAGAAAAAGGAATATGAAATAGAAAAATCTTAAACTTACGTCCATTCATCCAAGTCTAGGGACCTAACCCTGGAAATATGCGATCCAAGTTTTCGATGAATTCCAGAACATTCTATGCAAACTAAAATTCCCAAGTTGAGGCTCGCCCAATCCGGACCTGAAATTAAGCAAAACACAGGTGAAATTGTACGATAAAATTAGCATTCATATCTAAAAAAAATGAAAACGTATTAGAAAAAATAATGTATAGCAATTGACAGGTAGATGAATTAAGAGACTTATCTAATTTAGTCAAACATTCTGAAAAAAATCAGGGCCCAATACTTGGGGGCCCTAAATTTAACTGACAGGAAAACCGGTCTTACATTCAATAAACAGGGAACTTTAAATGAAAGGTGCAATATGTTGTCAATGGTTTTAAGTTAAAGACGGCAAGGAAAAATCAAGGTGAGTCCAAAATTTGAATTGGTGATTTGTAATATCCAAGATTGCCAAGGCTAAGTATTTCATGATGGAACTGCCCCACCAAGGGGCCTCTGCATAGAGGTCATTGCCATTTTCAAAGCGCAGAAGAAGTCAGTTTTGGAATAAACAAGAGTCAAATACAATAAACATATTAATGCGTATTTACTCGGCGGTATACATGGTAATAGTCTGTTCCAGTTTCTCCTCGTGCATTCGGAAATATCTGTACTACTATCTGTATGTTTAAGAATTGTACAATGTTCCTTGGCTATCGCATGGTACACTAGATACAAGAAAAAAGAGACAAGGTTAAGTTTGCCATTAAGTGATTTTTTTTCGAAATTTTGGTGTTTGATTTTTGCCCTGATCCCGACTCTATATATATATATATATATATATATATATATATATATATATATATATATATATATATATATATATATATATATGTATATATATATGTATGTATGTATATATATATATATATATATATATATATATATATATATATATATATGTATGTATGTATATATATATGTATGTATGTATATATATATATATATATATATATATATATATATATATATATATATATATATATATATATATATATATATATATATATATATATATATATATATATATATATATATATATTATATATGCATGGGTGTGAGTGTGAAAACTTTCACAGTCATCAACACTTATTTTCGCTCTTCACATTTAGTTTAAAAAACAACAGTAAAGACATTACTAAATGATTTCCTTTTTTCTCTTTAGTAGTGAAAAAAGGATAAACTTTATCTAGAAAAACAAACGGCGGTTAAGTAAGCGGAAATGAGCAATAGTTTCGTTACATTTTGTAAAAAAAATTTGATTTTCTAGCTGATTTGTTAAGAGAAAAAGCATCAAAGTAGTTTATTATTAAACCAGGACAGCAGACGATAATTTCCCTTAAAGTAGCAGGGAAATTTAGAGGAAGATTTATTGAAATATGTACAAAAACGAAATTCTCTTGGATTTTTTTGTAAAAATAACAGCTTTAGAAGGTTCTGTATACTCTTTACTTTTTATGTTTGGTAATTCATGGATTATTTATCTTTTGAAGCATTCGGGAGACTAAAATAAAAAGGCACCAATTTCAGTGCCTATTGTGGTCCTACACAAATCATTTGAAACGATCAACAAAATCCGTTCATGTTACTTCAGATATTGCGAATTTGTACTTCATCTCGGCATAGGGATAGTGACAGTACAATCGGTAATAAATTTTATGACCCATATATAACAGCAAAATTGGTCAAGCTCCATGGAAATTTTTCAGTCTCAGCTTTCCCCGATTTTCGCCACATCGTTACTTAACTCGCTTGTTTATTAGTTGATGTTTATTAATTAATGTCTAGTTTTGTGTTGATGTTCGGTTTCGTTTCTGGCTCCCTTTTTTTTCATTTTTGTAATTAATCCAAGAGTGTTATACATTTTGTTTGATATAGGTTACAAATTATTACTTCTGTCTGAGGATAAAATTAGAAAAAAACATTTCTTTAAATTTTGTCATATAAATCTATCTCCATGCGTATTTTTCCTCCTAAGAAATTAGACATCTTGGAGCTTTGAGACAAGATTGAAGGCAGTACAAATTTAACTTCTTCGGTCTAGCCTGACAGGTCCAGTTTCATCGAGTTTTATCTGTTTTTGCATGATATGCTAATTTCCTCTAACCATTTGACTTAATTTTTATTTCAAACTTTACCAGGGAAAATGTAAAACAAGTAAGGAACTTTATAACATAGCTGGAAAATTATAGGACAGTCATATCCAGCGTGGTTCAACATAAATGGAGGGATTCAAGGACAAAAAAAATAACAACTGGCATCCAGCGTCCAAAAAAAATTCTTTTCGCCCATAATTATAAAAATTAGAATAAGCTTAATCTGAGAAATCATCAGTATCGTTCAAATATTTATATAATCTAAAATTAAAACACATAATGTCAATTTTTCATAATTTGGAGTTGGATTTACCATATATAGCTATCAATCAGTAAAAATGGGCCATGCCAGAAAAAAGTATATATCATAACTTTCTTCAGGAAGAAATTGGCACATCCATTTATATCCGGCCGGTGAGATCACACGAATCATTAGAGTGAGGTCACTCTAAATGTTAGATTAATTTAACAACAACTCACTGCAACCCCATGATGGTTGAGGACAAAACAGCTACGCATGCTCCTCCTCCATCCCAACCTATTCGGAGCTTGCCTCTTTATAACCTCTCAAGAAGTCAAAATTCCCTTTAAATTATTTCTTACGACCTTTTCCACCACAATCGGGGACAACCTGATTTTCATTTGCCCCTAGAAGGATGGTCGAAAAGGACACTCTTTGGCAAGCAGTCCTCCTTCAAAAGCAAAACATGTCCTAGCCAACTCGACCTTTCTCTCATTATAGCCCTAGAAAGCAGAATAGAGCTACATTTTTTGTACAGCTTACAGTTTGAAACATGGTTAGTCAGAAGAATGAATACTTAATTACCCAACAATCCGTAGACAATTCCTTTGGAAAACATCTATTAGAGGATTATTAGTCGACACTTCCAAAAGTTTTTCCAGCTGGAATTTCATAATCTCAAAAGCATTAAAAACCGTGTATCCAATGCAGTGTTTCCATTTTTCTTTATAAAAAGTTAGTCAAATGTCGCTAAAAATAGGTAGATTCTTCATAGACTCCCAAATTTGCAGACCTTATGAATTAAATAGATTTTACCTTTGAAGGATTTTAATATACAAGATTTTTTAGCAAAACGAAAGCTTTAGATCAGGCAGACTGGGCACTTTTCCAGAGAACAGATGGTTTGGGCCAAACCCCCCTCCGCCCAAAATCTAGATACTTTTATGAATCTTTAAAATTTCTTATTTTTTATGCACAACTAGCCTATTTTTGTTTCTTTCTCTCGAAATAATTTGGTTTTCTAAGAAATTAGTCTACTGAGCATACTTTACTATTTTGACAGTTAGTCAACGATTATCTCGATTCAGGTCTAAAGGTGGTGACAATTTTTCTGGATATTATGAAGAATTTTAATTCTCTTCACCCTGGGATTTTATTGGCTAAACTCGAGAACATGTAAATCCGTTTTACAACTCTGACTTTGTGCTTTGTGCTATCTAAGCACATTCTTGTGCTTAGATGGCTGTGCCATGCAGTGTGCCACATGGATCTGTATTGGGCCTGAAATTGCGAAAATAAAGGGTCTAAATGGATGTTTAAAACAAGTGTCGGCGATACAATGCAATGACATTTGATTGCTAACAATACATTCAGATTTTGCAGACAATATTCAGTTTTTAGTAGTCGTTAGGACACATGAATTGAAGAAAGATATAGAGCAAGGGTCCTGATTATCGAAAGGTTGATGTGGGTGAAAAAACGTACTTATAAAAAAATATGATCTATGTTTTTGGTGGAAATGCAAAATATTATTTCCAAATTAAAGATATTGAGTTACAGAGTGGACGTATAAAGCTAGTTCTACAAAAGATCTTAGCGTAATAATAGATGAATGCCTTAGTTTCAAAGATCATATTGATGTTACTAGCACTAAAATTAAAAAAATTGCAATTTTATGGAAATGGGATGCAGCTTTCACTGGCCATTTCCACCCGTTTGTACATGGCCTGTATTTTAGACCATGTTGCTCGTCTCCAGATTGTTTCTTGCCTTGCTTTGTTTAGTGTTGTTTTTTTTGTTATACTTGTCAGGTTTTTTTTTAACAAAAACAAAAATACTCGAAATAGCAATTCAATATATTTATATTGATAATTTATACTGACATAAGTTATGTTGATACATCACTTGATTTTTTTTTAGAACAAACAATAATTATGTACAATTACAATTTATTTAATCACTGCAATGTTTATTTCTCAGATTTAAATAGGCCAAGCTTTTAATCTGAATTTTTTTAAAAATTAAATTTTTTTTTTTTTAATTTTTAATTTTTTAAAAACAAACAATAATTATGTACAATTACAATTTATTTAATCACTGCAATGTTTATTTCTCAGATTTAAATAAGCCAAGCTTTTAATCTGAATTTTTTAAAAAAAATTAAAAATTTTAAATTTTTTTTTTTTAATTTTTTAATTTTTTAAAAACAAACAATAATTACGTACAATTACAATTTATTTAATCACTGCAATGTTTATTTCTCAGATTTAAATAAGCCAAGCTTTTAATCTGAATTTTTTAAAAAAATTTAAAATTTGTACAAAATTTAAAAAAAATTTTTAATTTTTTTAAAACAAACAATAATTATGTACAATTACAATTTATTTAATCACTGCAATGTTTATTTCTCAGATTTAAATAAGCCAAGCAAAACTTTTAATCTGAATGATCTAATTTAACATAAATCATTGCATATAAACCCATAGTTTTTTCCCACTCCGGTCTAGATAAGTCTCTTTTCTAGAAAACATATATTATTGCGGTCCTTCTTAAACGCTGAGTTGAACTTTTTTGGCATTAATACTTATTCAGCTTCACATGTTTGTCATTATTTTGAAAATGAAATCACTTCATCTGGGTTCGAAACTCGAAAAGATAATTTTCTCGTCCCACGTCGTAACCCTAAGGCGGTAAAAAATATGTAAAAAATACATATTTCTATTTACCTAATACTGAGTATTTTTAGAAGCATTAATAAAGGAACTCCGATAGTAAATTAAAATCATTTGGCAAAAGGAAGAAAAAACATATCATTATAAAAAGTAATATTCTTTTATACTATCTTCCCTCTTTGATCCCTTATATTTCCCATATCGAAATGATTTATGATGGCCTGCAGTAAAAATGAGAAACTCTTAGAAATGATTCGTCCACTTCCCTATACATTTCTAATCACAAATAGTTTCTTTTTATAACTTAAAACGCTGATCTTACTGATATCAAGGAATATATCTACGTAACTAAAATTAACGGCTTAAAAAAAGAAATTGAACATTCCGTTGATTTTGGAGAAGTCAGTAAAAATAGCAACAAAGGTGATTTACAAAATAGGCAATTGTAAGGAAAATAAAATGAGAAACAAATAAAAATCAATCAAACAAATAATAAACAAAAAATCAAATTGTGACACTTTTAAAACCCGAATTCATCTAAAAAATTAATTACGCAATTTATACAGCATTGCATACACCAAATATTCTTTGCAATTAATTAAAAAAAAACTTCCCGAAAAATAAATTTTTCAAAGAAAAGTAAAGGCCATTTTAAACTTAAGCTCAGAAGATACAAAATACCTTTTAAGGTTCAAACTCAAAACGACCAGAAATTACTATTAAAGAATAAATGAAACCCAAAACGAACAGAAATTAAATAAGTAATCATAGAAAAAACCATAAAAACATTAATAATTTAAATTAATAAATAAATATAAAAGCGAGTAATTATTATATTAAATATTAAAATCAAGCTTAAGACGAAAAAAAAAATATTTTCCTATTGAAGCATAAATGAAACTTAAAACGAACAGAAATTAAATAAACAATCAATGCAAACAAACATATAATAGATATTAATGTAAATTAATAAATAAATCTTAAAACGAGTGAAACTTAAATTAAGTACAGGTCACGATGTCAAAACGAACAAAAATCGACACTAAAAAGAGTTTGGGCGTCACCTTCTTCTCTTACTGTAATTTTCTAAAAGCTAATGCGTCATTGGCGCTTTACTGAAAATAGGTTACACTAAAAGAGTACCCGTCTGTACTTCCCATTGAAATAAACATTAAAATTATAGTAACATTTTGAACTGATGAGCTTTCAGCATTTAATATCATTATACATCAAATATTCAGTTTCATTTATTAGCTCTTTTTGAAGTTGTTAAAGACGAATATAGTTTCCCTACCAACAAGTGTTTGGATACTGCCTCCTTTCCTAACAGTAAATAAAAACCAAAAGCCTAAAGCGTCATTGGCGCTTAACTGAAAATGGAATATATTACAAATATTTTCTTTTCCAGTTCTTACAGTATTGAAAATAAAAATGCGATTACAGTGAAATAAATTCTTGGACTGACAATTTGATGTTGTTTATACTTTCCAAGACTGTTCAAGACGCAAATAGTTTTACTCATGACGCCTGCCTCCGGGCCCTGGCGGGTTTCGTCGACACAGAAATTTTTCTTATCTGACCTTTGAACTATTTTTAATGAAATGGCTATTATAAAAATTTTATCGGATGGGTTTCGAGAAAAAAGGACCAAAGCTGCATAACTCCATATGAAGATGTATCTCAGTAAAGTTGAATTCCAGATTTTTTTTTTTTTTTAAGGAACATATGCTTGTGTAAGTTTCCACTTAGCTGATTCAAAAAATCAGATTCAAATTTCACTGTCCTTGGTATCTTATGGAATAAGTTTTTTTTTCATTGTTTAAATATATATTATTATAGATTCAAATCTATATACAAAAAACCTCTCTTGTGAGGATATAAAAATCGCGACTGAGAGATACTAGCTTGACTTCAAGCACCCGTTGTACAATATCACACAATTGTTTTCAGAGCTGGATTAGTGATTGACTGCGAATTACCGAACTGTCAGTTAATACAAGTAGATGTCTAAAGGTGCCTTTTCCTCTTTGACTGACAGAAAGAATTTTTTATTCCAGCAATATTTTAGTATCCCCTTCAGACGCAATTAATTATTACTCATTCTTCCCCTTTTTTGAAAGTTCCTTAACAGACGAAAGGACCAGCTATTGGTCCGTTAAACCTGCTTTGTAAAATTCCAAGAAATTTCAAGAATCCCCAAACACAGATCCTCCTTCTTTGCTTAAAATATACTGCTATAAAATGCACTAGAACTCTAAACAATTGGAAAAGATTTGAAAGAGAAAGATCATAAACATGCAAATAGAGAACAATGAACTTTGGAAAAAGAATATAAGGAAAATACACCTTAAATATTGGCGAATAAAATAGTAAATTCGAAAATTTATAGTGGATAAGAAAAATGAAAGTTTAGTTTGCAAAGAAGGAAAACTTTGAAAATAACAAAGGAGATTAACTAGTTGTGAAATAAATCCGTAGCTAATCCTTTAAAAATGAGCCTTAAAAGTGAGAGTTTCGAAATAAAAAACAAATGTTCTGAAACAAACAAAACGAGGAAGATCATAAAAATACAAACAGAAAAAAAAATTGGAATACAGGATATAGGGAAAAGACACCTCCAGAGTTTATAAATACAATCCTGCACTGCAGTTAGAAAAGCCTGTTTTTTTTCCTCCCATAGAAATAGGACGTGGTTTAAGTCTTTTAGTCTTAAACGTCAAACTGCACGTACAGCATCTACCTCTTTTCAATTAACCACAAGAAATATATTTATAATTAACATCTCACACTAGCTCCCAAAGGAAAACACAAGAATTTTAGAAGTAAAGAATATAGAAAAAAATATCTAGTATGTTGATAAATGAAATCTCTGTAATTGGAAAAGCTTGTTTTTCCTTTGCGTAGAAATAGAACTTGGTCAAGTCTCATTGCTTTATCCTATATGTCAAGCTACGCGTACAACACTCATCTCTTTGCAATTAACCACGACAAGTTTCAATTTATATAATCCGTAAGTATCCGTAACACCCAGCCAAACCCTAATGGAAGCGATGACAATTCAAATATGAAGTTCTAAATTATTAAATGACGCTCTATTAAGCCCTGGTCCGCTGTATTAAAAAGTCTTGGTCCGTCTTTTGTCATAAATTTTGTCATAAATTTGTCATAAATTTTCTTTTGTCATTTTTCGTATTTTGTATCTTGAATGTTTTCCTTTTCTTTGGTTACTCTGCTCTCATGATTTTTTTAATTTTGGTGTTCTCATGTATGAAGTGAATTATATCCTTTTTTCGTCATGATCCACAATAACCTTTTCTACGTATGATGTGGGCCAATAATAAATTATTATTATTATTATGTTATTACCTGAGGTGATAATTTCATCGGGGAAATTTACAATCAGTCAGTTGGTTTCCAATAAGCAGAGGGGGTATACGTATTTTTCTTTTTTTATACCTGAAGGAAAGCATGTGTTGCATATAGTTTAAAGAGAATGAATACAGTCAGTGGCGTTTATTAAAAGGTGATGAATTTTATACACTGTTCGCCTGTTTTCACTCAAAGCTGTGGAATAGAGGAGAGTAGGCCTAAGGGACTTAAAATTATGTTTTTTTTTTGGAAGAAGGTAAAACTTTTTCCCAGTCTTCATAAATGAGCATAAGCGGGTGACACGGTTTTTCTTTAAAAAAAAAATGTTTTTTAAAAACATTTCCTTCAAATCGTGTTTTTTTATTTTTAGGCCATGGTTCACTCTTTACTAGGTTGGAGCTAGAGCTGCCACTATGATGTTTCTTCATCCGTGGATATTCAAAGGTGTTAACCATTGTTTGGGCATTTATGATCATAATCCGATGGGAGATAAGCATGCCGTCCAACAGAGCCTTTAACTAGTACATTTAAAATTAAACTTTCGCCTTATCTCCCATCTGATGTCATAGCAAAATTCTGTATTTAGCAATAAAGCGACATTAAGAGCTAGAAGTCTATTACCCTAGTCTTAGAAAAAAGAAATAGTCCTAGAGAATACTCACTAGGGGCGTCACAATCGGCGCAATTGAGATTGCCAGGTACATTTTTTATGCTCTGAATCTGAGCTGGGTCAACAATAGGGTTCACTCTGCCCTTTGCCTTGGAGCTTTCATTGCCCTGCAATTAAATCAGTAATATTTTAAATTTCATACTTTATTCTAAATTTGAAATGGCTTGTTTAAACTAAACTACTGCGATTCATCTAAAGTTACTTAAATACAGTAAAATTGCTCCCAACAACAGCGCATCTTTTTTTCTTTCGATTTGTCTTTTCAAGTACGCATATATGGCAACGCTTTCATTATTTGAGTGGTACTCTCTAAACCAGCTTACAGAACGATATTTAGAAGACGTCCGTAAAAATGGTATAGGCTAAGCTTTAATTATGGCAACAAAAATTATTCGGTACACTATTTTGCGCCAAAGTTGTATAGTTCAAAACATGCATTTCCTGGATTTTAAACAGAATTTGAGATTGAAGATGTCAAAACCGTTGGTTTAATTTAAACAAACTTGAACATTAGTTCTTAAGAAATAACACGCAATTTTAATTACCGTTTGGATGACAATTATTCTTCTAAAAACTTGGCGTTTCATGCTATTAATTAAAAAAACAAACTTTCCGTGAAAGAAGTTTTTCAAAGAAAAGTAAAGGCCATTTTAAACTTAAGTTGAGGAGATACAAATACCTGTTAAAATTCAAATCCAAAACGACCAGAAATTACCATTAAAGAATAAATGAAACCCAAAACGAACAGAAATTAAATAAACGATCATAGCAAAAAAATATACAACAAGTAATAATATGAATGAATAGATAAATCTTAAAGAGAGTGTGCTTAAATTGAATATGCAAATCAAGCTTAAGACGAATAATATTAATGAATAAACAAATCTTAAAGCGAGTACTGCTTAAACTGAATATACAAATCAAGCTTGAAACGAAAAAAAAAAAAAAAAATAATTTACAAACAAGAGTTTGGGTATCGCCTCCTTCTCTCACTGTAAAAGTTTAAAGCCTGCTGCGTCATTGGCGCTTTACTGTAAACAATATTTTTCTTGAACAGTATTGGAAAGAATGTATATTTATTTATATTTGATACATAATGATATTAATTGTTCAAAAATCCATCAGTTCAATAGTTATTTTCACTGTAATTTTTATTTTCATTTTCGATGCTGTAAGAACTGGAAAAGAAAATATTTGTAACATAATTCTTTTCAGTGAAGCGCCAATGACACAGGCTTTAGGTTTTTACGGTTAAGGAAGGGGGTAGTATCCAAACTATTGTTTGTAGTGAAACTATATTCGTCTTGAACAATCTTAGAAAGAACAAATAAATTAAACTGATAATTTGATGCATAATGATATTAATTGATGAAAGCTCAGCAGTTCAAAATTTCACTGTAATTTTAATATTTATTTTCAATATTAAGTACGAAAAAAAATAGTTGTAATATAATTCATTTTCAGTAAAGCACCAATGACGCGGTAGGTTTTAGACTTTTACATTGAGAGAAGGATAATAGGATAATAGGATTTAATAGTAATTTCTAATCGTTTTGGGTTTGAATTTCAACAGGTATTTGTATCTGCTCAACTTCAATATAAAATGGCCTTTACTTTTCTTTGGAAAACTTCTTTTTCGGAAAGTTTTTTTTTTTTACATTAATTATAGTTCGTTTTTTATTGCAAAAGTTTCAAGTTTTTAGAAATTCCTCATTTCAAAATCAAACTTTTTTTCATCATCAGATGTTCATCAAATAGTCAAAACTAGTATCAAAGTATCAATACCAAAGTAAAAAAAAATAGCAAAGTGAAGAAAGCATCAAAGTAACAATAAGCAACTCGCATAACTTACAGCCCTTGCACAGTAAATCGAAGTTGCCACGTAAATCACTAAATCCAAGTATTGAAGTAAATAAAGCGTCAAAGTAACAACAAGCAAGTTCCGTAACTCAGAGCAATTTACCAAGGGTTTAGGGCGGGAGCCTCAACCCCGGAAGCAAAGTTATTTGGTCTTTGAACTTTTTTGAACAAAATGACAATCTCAAAATTTTGACCGGATGACCTTTGAAAAAGTGGAGATTTGGCTAGTTGCCTATTGATCACTTTTGACTCTTAAGAAAGAACTAGAAATTACAATTTCTGATCAAATGAGCCCCCTCCAAAGTTAATACGACCACCCTTCCACAAAAACCTCATATTGTAATAATAGGCAACTTACATAAGTGAAAGTCCTTGCCCCAGGGGCTATGGAGGATTCCTCAACCCCTAAGTTATAGTAATTTGAATTTGTACTATTTTGAACAAAATGGCTATTTTAAAATTTTGATAAGATGCTTTTGGAGGAAGAGGCAAAAGGGGGGGAGGCTTGTTACTTTTTGATAAATTTCGATTCCGAAAAGGGGCATAATAAATTTCGATTCCCGGTTGAATGAACTTCCTCCTAAGTTTATACAACCACGCTTTCCATAGAAGCTTTATATGTTAACGATGGACTGCTCGTTTAACTTACAGCCTTTTCCCCCAGGGCTTGGAGGGATTCAAACCCGGAACCAAAGCTGTTTGACATTTGGACGATTTTGAACAAAATGGCTAACTCAAAACTTTGATCGGAAGCACTTACAAGAAAATGGCGGGGGGGGGTATTGCTTACTGTCCGATTATTCTTGACTTTTAAAAACAGAGCTAGAACGTTCGATTTAATTTGAATGAGCCTTTTCCAAAGTCTATAGGATTACCTCTTTGATAAAAACCTTATATATGAACAATGGACAGCTTGCATAAGTTACAGCCCTTGCTCTGGGGGCAGTGGGAGGTTTTGTCAACCCCCGAGGCATAATTATTTTAATTACTTCACCTTTTGTGAAGTAATTAAAGTGAAATAGAACTTTCACATTCCAATCAAATGAGCCATCTCTGAAGTTTATACGAGCATCCATTCCATATGAACCATATACAACCCCAGGGCATAAGTTACAACGCCTGTCCCTAGGCCTTGGGAGGTTGTGTCGACACAGGAAATATTGTTATATGACCCTTGAACTATTTTTAACAAAATTGTTATCTCAGATTTTTTATCTGATGCATTTGGGGGGAAAAGGACGTGGGGGGGGGGGGCTAGCTGCCCTCTGATCACTTTGGACTCTTATAAAAGTGAACAACGACTTTCTAATTTTCAATCAAATGAGCCCTATCTGAAATTTATACGAGCATCCCTTCCATAAGAACCATATACGCCCCCAGGGCATAACTTACAACGCCTGCCCCCGGGCCATGGGGGTTTCTGTCGACACCGGAGTTTTTGTTATCTGATATTTGAAATGGCTATCTCAAACTTTTATCGGATGGGTTTGGGGAAAAAGGGCATGGGAGGGGGGCGGGCTAGTTGCCCTTGGATCTCTTTAATTCTTAAAAAGTGAACTGGAACTTTCAATTTCCAATCAAGTGAGCCCTCTGCAATTTATACGAGCATCCCTTCCGTAAGAGCCATATATGCCCCCAGGGCATAACTTACAACGACTTCCCCCGGGCCCTGGGGGGTTGTGTCGACATCAGAGATTTTGTGATCTGACCTTTTAACTATTTTTTTAACAAAATAGCTATCTCAAAATTTTTACCTGATGCATTTGGGAAAAAAGGGTGTGGTGGTGGGCTAGTTGCCCTCCAATCTCTTTTGACTCTAAAAAAGTGAACAAGAACTATCACTTTAGAAACAAATTAGCCATCTCTGAAGTATATACGAGATTCCCTTCCATAAGAACCATTTATGCCCCCAGGGCATAACTTACAACGCCTGCCCCCCGGTCTCTGGGGGGCTGTGTTGACACTAGAGTTTCTGTTATCTGACCTTTTAATTATTTTTAACAAAATGGTTATCTCGAAATTTTTATTTGATACATTTAGGGAAAAAAGGGAGTGGAGGACGCCCGCCCCCGGGCCCTGGGGGAGAGGGTGTGTCAACATCGGAGTTTTGTTATCTGACCTTTGAATTATTTTTAACAAAATGGCTATCTCAAAATTTTTATCTGATGCAATTGGGGAAAAGGACGTGCGGGGGGGGGCTAATTGTCCTCCGGACTCTTTTGACTCCAAAAAACGAACTAGAACTTTTAATTTCCAATCAAATGAGCCCTCTCTGAAGTTTTTATAAGCATCCCTTCTATAAGATATAATAAGAACCATATTTACCCCCAGGGCATAACTTACAACGCCTGCCCCCGGGCCATGGGGGCTCGTGTCGACCCCGGAGTTTTTGTTATATGATCTTAGAACTATTTTTAACAAAATGGCTACCTCAAAATTTTTATCGGATGTATTTGGGGAAAAAGGGCCTGGGGGGGGTAGTTGCCCTCCGATCAATTTCGACTCTTAAAAAGGGCGCTAGAGCTCTCGATTTCCAATTGAATGAGCCCCCTTTCAAGTTTATACGACGACCCCTTCCATATGAAGTGCCTCTGAAAAAAAATATATATAATAATAAAACATTGGAGCCGTAAGGCCTTTACTATAGGCAACGCAGTAGCGTTGCCTCTGATTGTTACTTGCTATTACTCCGAAAATTCGTACACATGCCTTCGTAACCTCTCATGCTCCTTTGTCAAATAAGTTTAAAATAAAGTTCTTTAAATAATAACAAAGAGTGAGATTAAAACTTAAAGCGAGTAGAAATATAGTCGTTTAACACACTAAACTTAAAAATTAGAAATTACCACAAATTGTGCGAAGACATCCGCGTTCTTGGAATAGAACTTTAGCAACTAACCTATGGCAAACATGGAGAATATTTATACCGTCTTTTGCTAAAATCGGCCAAATCTTTTGCTGAGTTTGTTCCATGTGTAAATTTCTAACAGTTTTTTTTTTGCATTCCTCTAGATAGCCATTTATACATATGTTTATTTGGCAAGGTACTCCCCACCCAACCTCCCAAAAAACGAAACAAAAAGGCTGATGTAACTGGCGCGTGTACAAAAGGTTCATAAGGACTGACCTATGGCATATCTAGGCCCTTTATGAAGATATTTTTCAAACCTACCAGTCGATACAGGGAAAAGGCTATACAAAAATCTCGTTCAGAAAAAATATCAGAAACAGGTTTTCGATGAGTATATTCTATCTGTTTATAAAATCCAAGTTTTACATAGCTACGAAAACAATAAGAATTCCAAATAGGGATAGGTCCTTTTATTAGACAGTGAAACGAAAATATAAAACAAAGACTCTAAATATTACATAGCTACATACTACAGAGCAAATCTAGTATCCAAAACATTTTTTTTTCCTTGTCAAATTTAATACTTGACATAGGTTGACAGATTTAATACCTGTCAAGTATTAGAAATACTGAATTTTAGTGTTCAAAGAGTCGCTAGTATAAAGGCCTAAAGAGACCAAACGAACGGCCAATAACAACGGCCGATAACAATGATTTTATCGTTAGTCATTTAACTTCCTGAACTCATATTTCGACGTCCTTTTTTCTTCCTCTTTTTACATATTCTCGTGAATACTCGAAACTCTGTTTAGGTTTCAACAATTGCTCAACCTCGATAACATATAAATTAAATCATATAGATATATAAAGGTAAAAAACACAATGGATTAAAATAAATACCTCAAATACTTGTGTAAAAAAATAAAAATTCCGCGCTTAGTCCAGAGTGACGTTCAGGGTTGCCACCGTCAGTAGGATTTTACTAGATCTAGTAAAAAAAAATCTAGTAAATTTACCGAAATCTAGTAAAAACTAGTAAAAGTTATATATATATATATATATATATATAAATATATATATATAAATATATATATATATATATATATATATATATATATATATATATATATATATATATATATATATATATATATATATATATATATATATATATATATATATATATATATATATATATATATATATATATATAAAAGATTTTTGAACTTGTAGGTTTCCAAAATTTTCTATCATACTTTCAAAGCGAAAGAAAAGGGGAAAAGAGAAAAAAAGAAGAAAAAAGGAAAAAAGATTGTGAAAATCGCATAAATTAGCATTCTATAGCAAAATTTAAGTGTTAGGGATGCGCTTTGAGCGTAAGCCACAGGCTCAAAAAATTTTTTTGAATATTCATTTAAAAAAGATTCCATCGCGTGAATTTTTATCCTCTTATTTGTTAAATTATTCCAGATCAGGGTGGCAACCCTGGTGACGTTCTTTACAAAACCAGATACTTAGCGACAGTCTCTGCCCACCATTGTAGGAGTATCAATTTATTGTTTCAAATTATATTTGAAGTAGTCGATGAACACATCTGCCTTATAATCATATTTTAAAAAATTTAAAAAATACTTTTTCAGGGCAGCGAGGGAGGGGAGGGGGAAAAATATGTTTTAAAACTTTGTAAACACAGAAGAAAAAAAAGTAATCACAGAAAGGGGAAATAGGAATGTAAATTAAAGCCAGAAAGTTTCAGTTATATAGCACAAGAGCAAAAATAGAGCTTGTTTCCTTGTCCTGCAGCAACCAGAAAAGAAACCAACAAGTTACAACTGAGAAAAGTCACTTTAAAATTACCAGTGGTGAGACTGAATTTGGCTGTTTCCATGGCAATTCCATATGTTTTTATTCACAATAAATGGGTATAATATGGCGTCTGACATTTTTATTTATTGTTTGATATTGTATTTTTCCATGCAGTTTGTCGTTTAAATACAAACGGAACTGTCAATTATTTTATTATAGATAGGCCAACAACAGGGCTGTAATTTGCTATGGACCAGGCTGGACAGCTGCCCCTCCAGACCTCATTCCCCATTCCCCAGCTGAAATGTAGCATCTTAAAAAATCTTGTCAAACTAAGATAGGCCTACATAATTCAAGAATCCACAGAAACAGTCCAGTCTTCTTTAGTACGACTTTGCCTTCATGGTACTACGTGGCTCTTTTTTCATTTTTCACTTGCTCAATTTCCCTTAACTTGGGAAAATTGGCTCCAACTTTGCCCAACGATTTTGACAAAATTACGCCCCTGGTTAAAATTACGCCACATTCAGCAATTTATTTCCCTTGTCTTATATTCTTCAGTTCTTGTGTTTATGTTTGTTTTTATTTTAACTATTTAGTTACGAATATTCCACTTTAGTGGTAATAAAAATGTACAAAAAATGTCCCATGCAAGGCAATCATTCACAAAGGAGCGCTAGGTAGAAAAACTCAGAAAGACTGACTCAATCAAAGTTTTTCTTCTAAGAAAACCGAATGGATCATTAGAAAGTTAGAGAAAGCTTTTCTTCAGTAAAGCAAAGCATAAAAACCTACGATAAAAAGTAAGCATTGCACCCGAGACAGAGCAAGGGGAATTAAGTAAACTTTCACCTAAGTTGTTTAATTCATCAAAAAGGGACTAAACTGTCGGGGGATGTCGCCAAAGTTAGTAGTTTATTTCCAAATAAGCTGAAACTTTGGAATGACATCTATGGTGACAAGAAAAGAAGATTCATTCTAATAAATAGAATAGTTTGTGAATCGACTAAACTTAAAGGATTACTTAATGTAGCTTAAGGAACTAAAATAATTGTTTCCCCTAGCTATGAACCAAAGGAGACAGGGCTTACTCAGTGTAAATAAGTTCTACAGTTAGTTAATAAATACCAAATTGGTCAGAAGTAAACAAAATATGTCACAAAAAATAGGGGAGCATTTACAAGGCCGTATCAGGGGTTGGGGGGTTACCCGGTTTGAGCCGGCCTGAAAACCTCAGAAGATTTTTCGACCGAGTCGAAAATAAAGTCGAAAATTAGTCAAAACCTAGGTTAAAAATCAGTAAAATTAGTCGAAAACTGAGTCAAAAATTAGTTAACCCCCTTCCCCAGAAATTAAGTCAAAAATTAGTAACCTCCCCCCCCCCGAAAAAGAAATCCTGGATCCTGCTCATTAGCGGGTAGTCTATTTACAACCTGTAAGGGATTGGGAAATTTTCTATTTAGCGGGGGTGAAAAAACTCAGGAAGTACTTTTTTCAAAAGCCTATTAAAAAAAAATTCCGTAAGAGGGGTTCTCCAAACCAGTCTTCGAAAATCTTCCCCTATCGAAAGGAAGACCGTATAGACAGAACAAACTTTTATACCATAAGAAAACAAACAAAAAAACAGGCATTTTCAGAACCAAACAGGCATTTTCACTAAAACGATATAACCAAAAACGAAGAAACAGGTCAACTTTTCTTTGTTTCGGAAATAAACAGAAGTAAATAGGCATTTTCAACTTCCAACGATCCCTTTCTAAAACCATATCCGCAATATTTTGCGACTTATATACGACATAATTTAGTGAGTTATCTGTATAAAATATCACACTACTTTCTAATAATTTAAAAGGCTAATTACCATTCATTCCAAACCTCTTACAAAAAAAGAGGCAAGGGAAGAATCAAGAAGAAAAAACATGCGTGTCTGTCTTTCTTAGACATACTAGCCCCAAGAATAAGTAAATCATCATAAATGAAAGAGTTGCCTATAAGTAACGGTATTCATGGCATTTTAAAGGCATTTTAAGATGCGTTTTCAATTCACTAACAGCCTGAATTACTATACATACTTTCTTTTAATCTACTAGACCAGGGTGTCAAGAGCGTCCAGAATGAAATAAGAATTGGCCCATCGATTGGCCAGGAATAAGATCCTGGCCCATCGATTGGCCAGGTTTTCAAAATGAAACTTTGTTTATTTTGAAGTCAAGATTACATTTATAGACTAAATCAAAGGAAAACTTAACGCGTAATCTAACAAAACACCTATGAAGGGTGAAAAAATTATTTTGAAACTGCACATATCTAAAAACTCAAGTGACGGATTCTATTTTTTTTTTTAGTTTTTTTTATGGATGTTCATTTGCCCAGAATAAACTTTACGAACATCAGAGGACGTTGTTCAAGGGCAACTTCGAAATGACAACCAATAAAGGCTACTTCATATTTGAATTCTACACGAAAAATACAACCTTTTCTTATTTTGGAGGTTTTTATTAATGTTCCTATCAAACTTACAGGTTTCTCGGCATTAATAAGCTTAGTTCTAATGTGAGCTTTAGATGCTTATAATTTATATTCAGGCAGTAATGAAAAAAAGTAGTAATATATATATATATATATATATATATATATATATATATATATATATATATATATATATATGTATGTATGTATCTATATGTATATATATACATATAGTACCGGAAGCGCGGCGGCTTCGCCGCCGGGTGGTGCCTTTGCAAAAGTATAAATTTTTTTTTGTTGGATCTTTAATTCCTGTCTTTGCTTGTATTTTCGTCACTGTGAAAGACATATCGCCAAAACCTCGTTTCTTCTAATTTTCAAGGTTGTGGGACAAAAACTTTTTTTTATTCGAACGATTTATCTAGTCCATGTTATTTTATTTCCAAAGGTATGGAAGGCATTGACGACCACCTTTGTTTCTTTTGATTGTTCAGGTGGTGAGACAAAAACTTCTTCTTTTGCCTTGGCTTGCCTTTTGTCATTATGAAAGACGTATCGCCGAACCTTTATTTCTTTTAATTGTTCAGGTGGTGGGACAAAAACTTCTTTTTCTTTCAACGGTTTATCCAGTATATATTTTTGATTTTCTAAAGTACGGTAGGTATTAATGACCTTATCCATGCCAAAATCCAAAACCCGATCATCATCGCTATCATTTTCAATTTGGTTAGTTCGTTACACCTCGGCTTACCTTTCGTCATTATGAAATACGCATCGCCGAACCTTTGTTTTTTTAACAAAGGTATGGGGCACGCGGCAGGCTTCTATATCCAGATTCTCGCTGTCGCTTGTCTTCTAAACGCTGACAATTTGAGCCTTTTGTTGATGTCATGACATCCAAATGGACCTTACATTAGAAATGGTGCCTTTGTAAAATTACTCTTTTTTATTGGACCTGTAACTTTTGCCTCGGCTTGTCTTTTGTCATTATGAAAGACATATCGCCGAACCTTTGTTTCTTTTAATTGTTCAGGTGGTGGGACAAAAACTTCTGTTTTTTCCAACGATTTATCTAGTCCATGTTTTTGATTTTACAAGGTATGGAAGGCATTGACGACCCCCTTTGTTTCTTTTAATTGTTCAGGGGGTGGGACAAAAGCTTCTTCTTTTGCCTTGGCTTGTCTTTTGTCATTATGAAAGACATAACGCCGAAGCTTTGTTTTTTTTTTAATTGTTAGAACAAAAACTTCTTTTTCTTCCAACGATTTATCCAGTCCATATTTCTGATTTTCAAAATTGTGGTAGGTATTGATGACCTTATCCATGTCAAAATCCAAAACCCAATCATCATCTCTATCATTTTCAATTTTTTTGCTTCGTTACTCCTCGGCTTACCTTTCTTCATTATGAAATACATATCGCCGAACCTTTGTTTTTTCAACAAAGGTATGGTAGACATTGATGACCTTATCCATGTCAAAATAACAAACCAAATCATCATCGCAATCATTTTCGATTTTGACAAGTTTTGATTCTTGCTGTCCAGGTTGATTTTCATTGACTCGCTGCTCTTCATTTTCATTTTTGACTCCCTCACTTGTTTGGTATCGTATGTCTTCTAACCGCATGTGTCTTACCCTTCATTTTCATTTTTAACACGCTCTAATTGTGGTTTTCGCATATCTTCGAACCGCTCGCGTCTTTGCTCTTCATTTTCATTTTTGATGTTTTTAGATTTTGATTACTTCAGACAATTTAGCCATGACCTTAGCTTTAGCTGTCCGTATTGGTGCTTTTACAACTGATGGTTCAGGTTTTCAATTTTCACATCTTATTACGTTTGAAAGTTGGTTCCATATGTGTTGGTTCCAAAGAATCATCATTTATAGTAACTGCAACTGCAAATTTTCGTTTTTTGAGCCTTTCAACAGACATCATATTATATAAATAACTGTTGAATGGAAACTCAACAATCTTACTTAGGCTATGCATGACGTCCTAAAGAAAATACTTATATGATGCCATATATGATGTCATAAGAAATTCTTATATGATATAATAACATAGTACATGATGTCATTTGCAAAAACAAAAATTAAGGCTCATAATGATTTTTCTCAGACTCCTGACCTATCTAGATGGTTTTTGTGTCATGCGAGAATATCCCAAGATACCAATTTTCCCGAAAAAATATGGAGCCGTTTTCGAGAACAGAAATACATATATACATACATAAATACATACATACACAATTATTGCTGCACATATATATATATGATATGTATATATATATATATATATATATATATATATATATATATATATATATATATATATATATATATATATATATATATATATATATATATATATATATATATATATATATATATATATATATATACATGTATATATATACTTCATGCAAACCTGCATTAAATTGAAAAAGTAGACTGGCAATGCTGATTAAATCCAAGGAGAAATAAAGGTATTTCGGACATTCACTGGTGAATGTCGACATTGACGAATTTCGGACAGTCACGGTAACATATATACATTTTGGGATTGAAGAAGCGCCAAGAAGTGGAAACAATGGCACTGTGTCTAAAAGAAATCCAAGTGTCTAAAAATCCAATTTTTACACGATTATTTAGCAGCCCTAACTCTGCTAACAGAAAATACTTTCTTTTTTATACATCCTATCCACTATTCTTCGTGACTTGTGTGACATAATTCAGCAAGTTATCTATACAAAATGTCACGTAACTTTCTACTACTTCACCAAGCCTAATTACTATTCGTTGGACAGCTTTTGCAAAAAGTACAACAAAAAACAATGGAGGGAACACGCGATGGATAGTCTATCTTCCTTAAAAATACCAGGTTCAAAATGATGAAACACCTAATAAGCTGAAACTTCCAGCTTAAATAACGGTTACTGATCTTCTATCAAGGGGGAAAAACATTTTATAGAATAAGGTACCCTTTTTCAGACAGGCCAACTTTTGCTCCTTAATTTCACTGAGCGCGTCTTCTACAGTGATACCAACATTTCGGCTCATAAAAGTGCCAAAATGTTTGACCAAAAAGTGATTTTGGTGTCGACCCGGTTTATAAAAAAGTGTCCCTGGTGTCACCTCGATTTTTTCCGCATCACGTTACACGCTAAAAAAGCAATGTCAAAAGTGGGTAACTTTGTCCCACTTTGGACCTGACCATCAAGAGCACTGCAGTGGCTGCAAAACTGAAACCCATAAAAGAAAACTTTATGGTCATCAGCAGAAGTGTCCATAAAGAAAAGTTGTTGGTATTAATCAAGATTCTTCCATGCGGTTTAAATTGCGCTAGTTATTCAAGTAAAGGCCTTCCTACCCACCTTAAATACTTTATAAGGGCAATTATTAACTAGCCTTCACATCAGTACATATACCCTTTCACATTTACACATTTGAGCGTCATTATCTACTTTGCGTATGAAAGGCAAGAACATTTAGTTTTTACAACGTGCGTTGAATATAGCCAACGAAAAACAAAACTTTAAAAGGAAAAAAAAAAACAATATTGATAGATTACTACTAGATTTTATGCTCACCGGAACTTCTGCGTGATGTTTCATCGCTTGAGTTTAATCATTATTGAAAAATCACAAACTTTAGAGGCATAATCACAAAATCACAATTCTGTTACAATATGAATAGAAACTTACAGAGACTTGTGTTGAGTCACCTAAAGGTGCGAATGTTGAAAGTATTCTTGAAGTTATCAAGAATTCAAACTTGAATTGAAGTTATCAAGTATTTTGCAGTAGGTTGCATAGGTTGCATCAAGACATGGCTAATTGTAGACAGCGAAAAGCCAAAACAGATAGTCTAAGTAATTGAGAGGCAAATGTGCAAATGATTGACTTTATTAATTGAATAAATTGATTGATTACATATATAAATAGCAAAGATATCCCTTGTTTTAACACCTAGAACAAAGATACTATTACGCTTAAACTTCACATTGAAGGAAACAAGGTCGCACCAACACTAGAGCACTCGGGGGCAGCCTTCAGACGGCCTTACATACTATATGAGACAGATTCTTGCACATTCGTCTCCCTTATGCTATTACGAGAAATTTCTAGAAATCGTAAATCATATTGTGTATAGCCTGCCAAGCACCGAGTCTGCCAAGCACCAACGCTAGGCAGACTCGGGGTAGGGCCTCTGTTGGCCTCGTATTTTTATATTAGACAGACTCTTGTAAGTTTATTTCCGGTGTCTGGTGCCCTCCCTCACATTATGTATATTGCCCCATTTTGGAAGTCTCTTTACTAGAACTGATTGTCTGAAAGTCCGGTCCATTTTCTTTCGGTTTGCTAAGTATTTGCTTCGGTTGCCTCCTTGGCATCGAAATTCTCCTTTAATCAGAAATTTCAAACTTGCGGATCCTAATCTTGAAATCCTTAAATTAATTGCCAAATATAACCGAAAATTGGATTCACAGAATGATTGGTACCATGTTCTAATTCAATAGTGCTCTAATTCAATAGTGTTCTGTTTTGTTGCTTGGTTGTCTCATTGGTTTCTTGTTCGTTAGCTTTTGTTTTGTTTATTTTTTTTTCTTCGTCTTTTCTTTCCCCTTTACCCCATCTTGTAATGTTTTGTGATTCATGGGTTTTCAATAATTGATAATAATAACTCATCAGGAGAATTTTCAAGCAGTAAGAATTTGCGGCATTGTCTTGGTTCACGCTATATGATAAATATGACTTATCTCCTACATGACCAAAAACTGGTGCAGTCTTTGTTGACCTTTTCCTAGTGTTGTGACAAACCTAACGGACTAATCAGCTGAGTGTGTATCTTTCTGCTATTTATGGCTACTTGCCAATAATAAAAATTTACACGTCCACAGATCATCTAGTCAGTCTGAGATCCTGCTGAATACTCTACCAGCTGCGCATAAGTTCATTAATATAGACCGTAGGTTTTTCTATATCCTTAATAGTGATGTAGCTTCTAATCTGGACCATTGTGTGCGTTCGCCCGTTCTTCACTGCTCGGGATTCCCGTTGTCGATGAGGAGAGAACCGCCTCTTATTTAAGGTCTATCAAAAATCAGTTTCAGCGCTTTTACCAAGCCCAGGAAACGGATTCGCAAACGTGAATGGAGTGATGTAAATTGTTCACTCTATTTCTTGACTCCAGGTTTGCTGTTATCCACAATCTCAGTGCCGTTTCATTTCTTCGGCGTTGGCTATTTTATCAGTGATGCTCAGTGAAATCCTTAAAACATAAATTTTATTTCGCCAATCAAAAAAGCTGAAGCAATAGCTGTTCCGTTGATTCGTCGTGTACTTTAAAAACCTTTGGGAAGTATGATGCCGAGCTTAAAAAAGTGAAGAATCAAGCCAAGTTTTGTTCTTAACTTTTGGTCCAAGTTTGGGTTTGGTCATTGGCTTAAAAGTTTTGCTTGTGAAACATCTCTTAGTATGCAAGTTTTTAATATTAGACAGAAAACGAAATCAATTTAAGAGCAGTCCGTTTTTCGGGCGCTAAATTTTCAACTGATCTAGTATGTTTCCACTGAAACAACGGATATATGTGCTTAATGTGTCAAAGCTTAAGAATTATTTTTTAAATGATATTAGTCCAAGATTGTCGTGGATTAACCACTATACGTACATTTTTGGGAGGATCCTTTTATTTGTAATGTGCACAGCCATTTTGCGGTTATAATTACGACGATTAATTCACATCTTAATCCGAATTCAACTGAACTTCTGTCGCACCTTAAGTTAATATTCCAGATGCGTCTTCCATGTCTATCGTGCCTGATTCATTTTCCTGTTGAAATTCCGTTTTTAAACAAGTCCTTATTAAGCTCATTAAGGTGTATTTGATTGGCTACATTTGCTACATTTCAATTGGCTACATTTGAAGAAAATTCTCTGCCTTCTTTTTGCTTTTACGAATAACCTTGACACTTAAATCCCTCTAAGAATATGAAACATATGTCTACTTCTTACCTAATATTATAGAGCATTTTAAGTGTTTAGTTTCCTAAACACTTTTTCAAACTTTTTCAAAATGAGACTAAAACACTAATTCAAACTTTCAAAATTCAAACACTAATTCAAAAACACTTTCCTTACCTAATATTACCTAATACCTATTACCTATTCCTATAGTGCCTGATTCATTTTCCTGTTGAAATTCCGTTTTTAAACAAGTCCTTATGGTGTATTAAGCTCATTTTACATGCCACATATCACTTCTTTTCGATGGCTTGAGATTTCTGCCAACAATCTTCTAAGTTTTTTTTCGTTTTCAAACAGTGCGCAATATTAAGAATAGGCCAAACATTTAGTATTCTAAAATTTTTAGTAAACGTGGACATTTCCCTCAGTAAGCGTTAACAAAGACATACTCGAGTTTTTTTAATCCGTTCCGTGATATTTTTTGCTGCGATTTATACATTTCTGAGTAAAAGGGCCGTAAAGAGGTTTAGGATGGATTACTATCGCTATTACGAATTTTACTTTATTTTACCACGATAATTTTGGAACTGGAGTTTAATTAGTCAGTAATTCGTCTTAGCCATAACAACCGTCTTATTCACCTCCTTTTCTATTTTTTTCTTTTTTTGTAGTTTATTGTTTCTTTTCTTGTAAGAATAAGATTAAACAAATCAAACTAAACTATGCAATTACTACTCCATGAACAAAACCCCGGAAGCCGAATATATAATCAATGAGCTACTCCTCTGAACGACAGCAGAAAAACAACTGAATCAGTGTTGCCAATGCTTTGAGATAAATTTTGCCGGTTGTATGACCAAATTTTTACCAAAAGATACCTTTTAGCAAAATTATAACATTCTATGCCAGTTTCCATTTCCCAGACAAAATAATAAATAAACTGAAAGACAAGTAATCTTTCTTTTTTAGATAATATCTTCTTTCTCACTCAGAAACCAATTTTAGGCGGGGTTTCTAATGTAATGTTTAATTTTGAACTCTGCAAAAAATTCTCTCTTGTGTCATATCAACGAAAATCTCCCTGAATTCCATAAGAGGTAGCTTGAGGATGTACCGAAATGGGCCAGAAATTGGGGATTGTGTCATGAAATGTCCGAGTGTGCCGCACTGTACTAGAACCTCTAAATTGTACCAAAAACGCTAAATTATACTTGTTGGCAACGTTGCTTTAGATCTTTTAGGTTAGTTGTTTCTCTATTGTTGTTCAGAGGAGTAGCCCATTGATTGTATATTCTACTTCCATAGTTCGTGCCGTGGATTAGCAGCTGCATATACTCCATTTCATCATTTTCTTTTTATTCTTCTTTGATTTTGGATTTTCCCTCTTTATTTCTCCACGCAAGATGCCTTCTTGCATTTTGGCGAAACATTCGTACATTTAATCTCTCTTTTCTTCCTACTATCCATAGACTCTTTTGTTGTCTTCAAGATTTTCTTCTTCGTTTTTTAACGGTGCAATTTCCCTAGAACCATTGTACCCAGAAGAATAATTTAATTTAGAAAAGAAAATTACCAGCTTCTAATAAATACTAAATTTAAAAGCAGGAGATATAATTATTAAGCTAGGGAATTCAAATTTATGATAACCACCATCGATCTTTCAGTGAAACGACAGCAAGACCTAAATTGACATAAAATTGACTTAATTTACAAGTCAATTATCTACAAGTCTAATACGAATATACAGCAGGTTTACATACTAGAATAGAATATACTAAGGAAAGAATATTGGGGTACAAAAGCATGCATAAATTATAAGCTTAATACTGCCAGAATTATACTGGAGAACAAAAGTAGGTATAGAAGGTAATATGTATAAAGTCTATATGAATTAGGCATTATAAAAGTCTATGTATATGTATAAATTATTAACTTAACACTGTGAGAAGCATCCTAGAGAACAAAAGTAAGCATAAAGTCTTTGTATAAAGTATATCCATAGAGTCTATATAAAGCAAGTATACAGTCTATGTTTATGTATAAATTATTAGCTTGATGCTGCGAGAAGCTTACCAAAGAACAAAAGTAGGTATATGAAGTCTATGTATAAATCCCATACAAAGTTGGTGTATAATTCTATGTATATGTATAAAATAACAGCTTAACGCATTGAGAATCTTAACGAAAAACAAAAGTAGGTATGTAAATTCTATGTATAAAGATATAAAGTATGTAGACAGTTTGTATTAATTAATAACTTAATACTTTTGAGAAGCTTGCCAAAGAACAAAAGTAGAAATATAAAGTCTATAAATAGGTATATCCTACCGTATATATCTAATTTATATAGCTATAACTAGATACATAAACTTTATGTTTAAAGTCTATTTATATAGCTCGTGTAAAGTCTGTATATATATATATATATATATATATATATATATATATATATATATATATATATATATATATATATATATTATATATATATATATATATATATATATATATATATATATATGTCTAAATTATTAGTTTAATTCTGTGAGAAGCATGCCGGAGATTTAAATCAGGAATGTCTCCAATACAGAGTTTTAAATAATCAAAAAATCTCCGTAATTTTACTTTTACGGGGGGGGGGGGCAACCTATGCTTGGGTAAATTTGGCTTGTGTCGTGTCGTGTCTGTTGTTTGTAAAAAAAAAAAAAAGAGAAGAGCCAATATAGCACTTGTATGTGACCCGTATAACATCTACGTCTAGAAACAAAGAGAAGGGTCTAACACTGGTACCCACGGCAGACCAAACGACGCCACCACAACTTTACAATCTTGATTGTTTCTGTTCTTTTCACATATTAACAAGAAAAAAGTAGAGTTAGATTTAAACATTAGATCTTTCAATCACTTGTTTCAACTTCTATAAAGCAAATTTCATTCAAAATTCAATTTGCTCTCGGATCGCTTCCCAAAAAGAAGACTCAATTTCAAGACCTTTTGATAGCTTCTTGTCTAAGTGAAACATCAAGAGAAACTGGTCTTTTCTATATAAGACTCCAGAAACGAAGTTTCAACTTTAATTGCTTCATCTTGATTTCGCAATATCCCCGATAAAAGCGGTGGAAAGAGAATATACATATCTCATTTCAGTCGGATCTAGGATGAGAGGGGCTAAAGGGGACAAGCGTACCGGATGGCACACCTAGGGGCCGGCAAAACAATCTAAAGTTGTAATTTTTTGGACAAAAATTGTAATATTTACAGTGTTGATGGTGCAGCTGGAGGCGACACAGTCTACAGTTGCCCCTCCCCCCACCTCCTGAGAAAACAACTAACTCCGTATCTGTCTAATTTAAAAGCCCTTTTTTTGCCATTGATATTTGGCATGTTCTATAGTCAAAACCATTTTTTAAAATTCAACGCCAAAGCATATCATGACAAGAGTGAAGGTAGGGGTCCCCTACCTTCAGGTCTTTCACCCCTACCTTCACTCAAAGATGTCCATCATCCTAATACCAACAAAAAAGAGCAAAGACCCGATAGTCTGTATTTCTTATAAGTGCTAGCCAAAACAAAAAAAAAGCAGAATATCTATTAAGTAAAATGTTTGCTGTCAACAGTCGTATCCTGTTTTCTGTCCGCATTCTCTCTTGAAAACGGACCCTTGAGAAAAAACAAAAACGAAAAATTAAATGCTTACTACTTTGATTATATCTTTTTTTCAAAGCTACTCTCTTACTGTAAAGCTAGGAAAAACAGTAACAATAGCGTGCCTTTAATAAAGATCCGGATAATGTCAATCGTAAAGCTTTTATCACATTACTTTTGAATTTTTTATTATTTTTCAAAATGGAAAAAATCAAAGGGTTATAAGAGAGTAGAAAAGAGAAATCTGAAACTGTTTGTATAGAACAATACTAAACCTTTCTAATTTCACCTAACATTATTATCTTTATCATATAAAAAACAACAATTGTAAAATATTATACAGTTATTGTTACGTCTTAATCTTGTTTTAGTTTGATATTTGCTTGACTTCAATGACGTATCTTTTTTGGAAAAAAAGGTAGCATATACAGTTCTGGAAAGTCAAATTCGTTATCCCTTCATTTAAATATATTATTCGTTCTAACTTTCAAGACCGATTGACACAACTTAGAGGGCCTTAAACCCTACTTTAGAACTATTCAGAAGCACAACTTAGGGCCTTAGAGGTCCTCTTAGAAGGCCGTAAACCAATAGCTTAGAGGGCCTTAAACCCTGCTTTTGAAACATTCAGAAGCCAGTTTGACCAAAGCAAACAGCATAGAATTAGAATAGAATTTATTTGCGCTAAAAGCCCATAGGCCATGGCAAAAAATATAAACAAAGAACCATTACAAAGAAATTGCACATAACCTAACATAATCCTTGAGGAATCTACTCCAATATTCAATGCGAAACAAAGGATTCCTGCCAACCTTCGCATACCCATCATCCGCACACAAATTCACCAACCACTCAAAATCATAATCCCCCTACCAATCACTTCCAGTCTCCAATCACTCAGCTCCTCACATTCACACATAAAGTGATACACGCTCTCGTCTAAACCTCCACACATAGGACAAAAATAAGGACCAGCCTTTGACTTTTCCCTCCCGATAAACATTCTTCTTTGGCCCAGTGGCAAACTATCAGCCCTCATTTCAATTAATAGCTTAATTTCATTTTTATTCAAACCCACCTTAAAAAATAAAACTTCACCCCAAATCTCCTTCGACCGACAATAAAGACGCAGTGAATTCAAAATTGAACGCTGGGCCTGCCATGTCTGTATTTCTTGGTCCTGTAAAATCCTTTCAACAACTATACTTACTTGATCCCCCATATCCTCGAGCCCTAAGCCAGACTTAGGGCTTTAAGCCAGTTTGACCAAAGCAAACAGCATAGTAAGCCCAAACAGAAGATTCATTACCGGTTTGATTTCAATACACCTTCCAGCAGATGGGTCTAGCATTTTGTGGTGTTTGATATTGCTTTTAAACCATGATTTTATATCCTTTTTCTTAAGATTGATCTTTTTTTTTTTTTTGTTACATCCATCTTGTGAATTTACCCAATTTATATTATTTATAAATTATATATCCAATTTATTATCCAATAAATAATCTAAATATAGATTATATATCCAATTTATTTGACCTCATCGTGACATGGACCTTACCAATACTTGTATATATTATTGTTCATTATTTCATTACTTTTTTTATTCAACTTTTTTTTAAAGACATTTAATCTTATTGTCATTAATCTGCTTCCGCTAGGAGAGTGTTCTAAAGTTTAGAGAATCTTATTAATTTTCTTAAGTATTTAGGATGGATTAAATAAAACTGGCTTCTCAAAAATCATTTAAAAAGGCAAAAATATTGTATCGTATTATGGCACTAACTTTTTTTTAAGGAAATATCCTTGTATAAAGCTAAGAATCTATTTATTGCTTTGAAAATAAAACATAAAAAAGAAAAAAACTGGATTTATTCCATTCAGCTTCTTAATTACAGGTTCTACATATCGAAGATTCAGAGTTTCGCAGCGAAAAGTCGATTTTTGCAAGTCCAACAGCACGTCCTCCAAATAATAATCTAAAAAATACCTGAAGTAAGTTCAGAATTTGTCCTTCTATTGCGGTAACCCATTCATCTCTTTCTTCTAAACTCGATGCTTCAAAATGCCAGGTTTTGTTATCCAGTGAAACGATTTGAAACTCAAAACCATCATACTCTTAAAAACAAGTAGAAAGATTTTATATAATCATAAGTAAGTAAACTGGAAATAAAAGTTGTATAAAGTGTATGTCTTCCGACAGCAGTTATTTTGTCTTCAATAATTTGGAGAGGTTTATCAATATATATTATTCAATAAAATCTTCTAACGACCTCTTTTCTTTTTCGTGAATTTCTTTCAAGTTTTTTCTTAATTCTTTTCTTTCAAGGAAAAGATCAATGCTTTACAGTGTGCTTTTTTTCATTCTATTTTAACGTTTTTACACCAGCCTGTCGTATATTTATTCTATATCATTCAAAAGCCTGAAAGAACAATATATTCAATTCAACAGAAATTCAAAAATGAAACAGCGACAAACATTTTTTTCACAGTAGTTAATAGTGAACATAAACCATTCCTTTTATAGCGAACTAACCAATCTTCCCATCTTGGTTAATTTAATTCATAGACCCATTCCAGCAGAGCTTGTTAGGACTTTGACTAAAACATCTATTTGATTACTCCCCTCTTTCCCCAAAATTTATGTCCCAGCTTCAGTAAGATTGATATCGTCCAGTATTTTCTGTTTTTCCTTCACGTAAGCTCTCCGTATCGGGATTGAGAACTAGATAGTGTTCCAAAGAGAGAGTGAGGATTGTCAGAGACATCTATTTAGAAAATATTTAAAGTCTCAACAAATGTACTCTGGTATTGTTACGAAATAGTAAGTAACTCAAAGGAGATTGCTTCTTCATGCTCTTCGAGAAAATATTTTAAATGTTTTGACTTTTTTTTTGGCTCTGATGTGTCATCAGACCACTGAATATAAATTATATATAGTACAATAACCACTCGGTAATATTTGGCTACTACAGTCTTGGCGCGTATAAAAGCTGCGCCCATATATTCTTACGTCCTCGTCCATTGGACCACTGATGGCAGATCATATGGAAACCCTTGAACACGTATTTTGGCTGAAACTTTCTCAAAATGCCTTTGAAACCAACTCGAGACTTTGCAACCTACTTGTAATTTTTATAAACATCTAATAATAACATTGCGCTACTAACTGCTGATTATATATATATATATATATATATATATATATATATATATATATATATATATATATATATATATATATATATATATATATATATATATATATATATATATATATATATATATATATATATATATATATATATATATATATATATATATATTAATACAGAATTAAACTAATAATTTAGACATATAGACATATATATATATATATATATATATATATATATATATATATATTAGGAATGAGTAATTTAAAATTAGATTCTTTAAAATTTAGCATTAAAAAGTGGATGCCAAGCTTCGTGTTCAAGAGAAATCTGACTTGTCTACCCGTGAAAAAATTTAATTTCTCTTATGTTTTTACGTTCTCCGGAGCATTTGCATCTCGGCTCAGCTTAGTATAATGATTAAGGCAGGGAATGATTTTATTGTATATATCTATCTACAGTGAATCAGACTAATAGAGTCGCCATAATTTACGGTTGGGATCCCACGGAGTATCCTCGTTGATCATTCTATATATATATTAACCACTGCTAAAGGTTGTTTGGCACCAAAAGCAAAGCTTGTTGTAGATAATTTCGGAGACCACACTGCCTTTCCATGACGATAAAATAAAAGTTCAAAATTGGGATAAAATCCTTTTTAATAGACAGTGTATAGAAATTTCACAAAAAATACCAGATATTTCGGTCACATATACAGTGACCGTCATTAGTAGTAAAACTGATCAGTAGTTTACTACTGATGACGGTCACTGTATATGTGACCGAAATATCTGGTATTTTTTGTGAAATTTATTATACACTGTCTATTAAAAGGGATTTTATCCCTATTTTGAATTTTTATTTTAAAGCTTGTTGTGGTCCTAACAATACAATGACAACTATAACAAAACTACAGTAAACAATACATCGAAAAAAAAGAAAGAAAACAAAATTATTTATTTATTTTTTATTTTATCCAATAAAGGAGGAAGCCATAGGCTTGTCGCAATAACTGTCTATCGACTTTACGTCAACGAGCAATTAGTATGACGGCCACGGTGGGGTTTTCTAGTTTTAAACTAGGCCCAAAGAATCATTTTAAACTATCAATCCTTTTTTAGAATATATATATATAAGTATTTTTGCAATTACCAGTTTCTTGCTCTTTGCGCAATTTAATGTCTTTTCATACTGAGGTCTATTCAAAGATATTTGATTATAACAGCAAGTCCAATTTCTAATAACGATTTCTACTAAGCTTCAAACTTTTGGTTTTCTTTTTTCTAACCGCGTGTGTCTTTGCTCTTCATTTTCATTTTTGTTTCTGAAGCAAATCTGCGTGACTATCTAGAGTGGAATAAGTCTTTTGGGAGTAGTGCTGTTGTAGACTAAAGGTTAAATGTTCCATACATGCAGATTATGTTGTCTGTTCGAAGAGCATATTGTTTGGCTTAAGATAAAAAGGCCTATTTCATACTTTTGTTTTAAATGAATGTGGAATAATTACTAATTAGAAAGTGAAAAGTGAGTTTTTATTGTATTTTACATTGGCGGTTGCATAGTTATGTCGCGATTACTTTTATGATACAAAATAGAAAAAGACTTAGATGATTTTTATGGCTTCACTTAAGTGAGATTTGTTGTATCCAATATTTTCCTCTTCTTTTAGTTAACGTCTCTGCATTAGGATTGACAGCTAGGAACTGTTACAAAAAGACAGTGATGAATGTTAGAGACATCTACTAATAAAAAAAGATTGCTCCTCATAGATTTGTAAGAGAAAGAGAAAGATGCATAGAAACTAAGATTGCGTTTCATAGAGGTTAATGCATTTAATTCTACTCAATTCATCGGCGGAACCAAATTTTTATCTCCAAAGTGTTAGGGTATATTATAGAAAAAAGGAAGAAAAAAAAGCAACTGTATTTTTGATTGCGAAGTACACATAATTAAACATATAAGGTACTATGGAACGATGCTTAAACAAAGCTTTACAAATGTAATTTTTTTATTTCATTTTTTCAGACCATGTTTTCACGTTTTGTTTTGGGTATCCTCTGAAACTCTTCTTCTTGGTAAGTATGAACAGTCAGATGTATTCAGGATATAAAAATTTTAATTTCTTCACCCACGTTCTCAACATTCAAATGAACACGAAAAAAAAAATATTGGGCAACAGAAAAACTATTGTTATTATTGTTCTGCTAGCACTAAAGATTTCAGCATCTTTTAAACAAATTCGCTTCGAGAATTCTAAGCTTGCACTGCTTTCCATAAATTTGAATAAAAAAAAAACACCATAAAGCTTTTTCAAACAGTTCGTGGTAACGAACTGCAAGTAAGGAGCGACCCGGCTCAATGGTAACCGAAACTCTAGAAAACGGGTTTTGATACCAATAGATACATCAAAAGAATCAGATTTTAATGCTGATTTCAAATATATAAGTTTCTTCAAGTTTAGTCCTACCCATCAAAAGTTAAGCGCCCGAGAAAATTTGGCTGATTTTCGAAAAAAGGGCGGAAAGACCACATAAACGACACAGAAACGTGATGAACATGACACCATAAGATACAACGTATCAAAGAACCTTGCTGTAGAGGTTTCAAGCTCCTATCTGCAAAAATGTGGAATTTTACCTTTTTTGCCAGAAGAAAGATCACAGATGCGTGTTTATTTGTTTGTTTGTGTTTTGTGTTTTTTTTCCCAGGGGGGATCGTATCGACCCAGTGGTCCTAGAATATCGTGGGAGGGCTCATTGGAACGGAAATTAAAAGTTCTAGTGCCCTTTTTGAGTGACCAAAAAAATGGGGGGCAAATAGGCCCCCTCCCACGCTTATTTTCTTCCCAAAGTCACCCGATTAAAATTTTGAGATATCCATTTTGTTCAACATGGTCGAAAATATGATAAATATGTCTTTTAGGATTACTTAATTCCCCGAAGTCTCCAGGGGAAGGGCCAAAAGTTATGAAATTTACCCAATGTTAACATATAGTATTGGTTATTGGGAAGTATACAGAAGTTTTCAGGAGGGTTTTTTCTGGTAGTGGGAGAGAAGGGTGGGTCGGGGGTTATGTTGGAGGATCTGTCCATGAAG
Organism: Artemia sp. Qi Xiang Cuo; assembly: GCF_049724085.1. Taxonomy (NCBI): domain Eukaryota; kingdom Metazoa; phylum Arthropoda; class Branchiopoda; order Anostraca; family Artemiidae; genus Artemia; species Artemia sp. Qi Xiang Cuo. The sequence goes on along the minus strand of NC_142814.1, from coordinate 21,805,073 downwards.
GAATTTTTCATGGGGGAAGGGAAATTGCCATGAAGGGGGCGCCGGACTTGCCAGCATTATTTATTGGTCATTGGGACGTATACAGACATTTTCAGGAAGGATTTTTTTCGGGAGGGGGAGGGGGCTAGAGGAGGGGGTTACTCTGGAGAATCTTTCCATGGAGGATGTTTCTTTGGGGTAAAGGAAATTTCTATGAAGGGGGCGCTGGATTTCCAAGCATTATTTAAAATACGATTAGAAATTAAATAAAAAAAAACAAGTTTTTTAAACTGAAAGTAAGAAGCTACATTAGAACTTAAAACGAACAGAAATTATAACGTATGTGAGGGGATTCTCCCCCAAGTCAATACCTCGCTCTCTACGCTACAGTTTTTTTACTGCTTTCAAAAGAGCTAACTATTCTAATTAAACGGCCTTTGTGATTCAGGGGTTTGTGAATAAAAATTTTTTTTTAACTTTTAACGTAAAGAGCATGGTATTGACTAAGGGGTGAACCCCTTCATATAAGTAATAACATATACGTAATAAAAAAAAACAATAAAAAAACAAGCGATACGGCTCAATAGTAATCGAAACTTTTAAACACTTTTGAAAATTTTGATGTCAATAAATTTATCAAAAGAATGTGTTTATAATGCTGATTCTAAATATATACATTTTACTAAGTTTAGAATTACTCATCAAAGGCTACGAGCCTGAGAAAATTTATCCAATTTTTTAAAGAGGGGGGAACATCCCCTACAAGTGAAAGAATTTTAATGAAAATCACACCGTCAGATTCAGCGTATCAGAAAACCCTATTACATAGGTTTCAAGCTCATATCTGCAAAAATCTGCAACTTTGTATTTTTTGCCAGAAGAAAAATTACGAATATAGAAGTTAGTTATGTAAGTTAATTTGTAAAGACATCCATTTAGCAAAAGAAAAGTAAAATTTTTATGCAAATTTTGTTTACTTATTTAATGACGGTTAGCCAAAATAAAAGCTGCATTAAATAAAAAACGATCAGAAATTAAATTAAAAAAAACAAGTTTTTTAAACTGAAAGTAAGGAGCGACATTAAAACTTAAAACGAACAGAAATTATTCCTTATATAAAAGGGACTGTCCCCTCCTCAACGCCTCACTCTTTACGCTAAAGTTTGACTCTGTCTCACAACTTTATTTTTTAAAACAATAAAAAACTTTAGCGTAAAGAGCGAGGCGTTGAGGAGGGGACAGCCCCTTTCATATACGGAATAATTTCTGTTCGTTTTAAGTTTTAATGTCGCTCCTTACTTTCAGTTTAAAAAACTTGTTTTTTTTTATTTAATAGCATTAAAAAGATTAGAAACTTTTAATGACCTTTATAAAACCTGCGTAAAAATACACACTAAGGAACTAAATAATACACAACAGAAATTTTAAATATTTCATCCCCCCCCTCCTCTTCCTCATGCTTGAGATACAGTTTAATTGGCTAATATCTTTTTATCTGTTTTAAGTGAGGTATGGCATTTAAATTAAGAAATAAGATTAATTGAATGAGTATCCTCTGAATCTTAAAAAAAAACATATGCTAAGTTAACATAGCAACTTTTGGCAACAAGTGCTTTTTTCATGAAGCCATGAAACCACAATAAAGGCTTTCACCCACAGCCTTAGAATTTTCTTGTTCTGAAGATATGCTAGTACGTTTAGAGAATTTTTTAGGGAAGTACTCAGTCCTAGCCGAGTGGATTGGTGCGCTGGACTTAAGGTTCTTTGTCCGAGGCGAGGGTTCGAATCCTAATATAGCCAGCTATTTGGTATTGAACGAGGGTCAGTGATGAGACTCTGTAAGCTCAACCAGAGTCGACCCAGCTTTAAATGGGTACCTGGAGAATTTTGGGGGAGGTAAAACAGGAAGGGTGTGAAACGGAGATCAGCACCGCCGGTTGGACCTTAATGGTCCTAGTGCCGTAAAGCTTTACCTTTTTACCTACTCAGTCCAGATATATTATCGATTGGTTCTTTAGCCTCCGAAATAGAAAAAAATTATCTTATAGGCTTCAAATGGACGGGGTTTAATTAAAAATAGAGAATTGTCGATATGCCATTGGGAAAAAAAAAAAAAAAAACTTTGTCAGATTATTTTCTGCGGGTTCAGAAATTTTAGGGGCGCAAAATTTCAAATAAATATTCTAACATTTATTAATCATTTTGTAGTTTTGAAACTTATTTTTATTAAAATAAAGTAGAAGGCGACGTTCACAGTAAGTATAAGCAAATTGAATTCGAAGTTTTCATTTTTTTTTCCCATATCTTTTTTCATATAAAGTAATAAGTCAGATTTAAATAAATGATAAATTTTGTTAATAAATAAAATTTTGTGCTAATTGGCGCTGATCAAGATTTTGCACCGGACGAAAGAGAGGGTAGAACCACCATTGTGAAATTAGATATTTCCGTATCTGCAAAACACACAGTTTCAGCCGTTAGTTGTTCGGCTCAGAGTAATTCATAAGAGAAGGCAGTGCTGTCAGGTCTAAACGTTAAATAATCCACGGCATGACAATGTAGGGAAACTGGTTTGACCTAAAATGCAGTGTTTAGAGGTTAGAACTCTAGTTTCTATCAGCGTACTTAGTAGCTTATAGCTCCCACTTTTCCTGACGTCACTGAATCTCAAGAGGTTTAGAGTGTAATTCTGCGTATTTCAGCTAAAGGACATTTCTTTTAGATTTGTTTTATCTAAAAATGTTAAACACGATGAATTTTCACAAAAATAAGAAATATTTCTGTAAGGGTGGTTCTACCCCCTCTTTCGTCCGGTGCAAAATCTGATTTCAGGAAATTTTGTTTAAATTTTTTTTCATAATTTTCACAACAGTAGCGTGTTAGTGCATTGATATTTTCGTGACAGAGCAAAAGGGAGAAGTTAAAAATAAGAAAGAAAATTATATTAAAAATTACTTTTCCAATTTAAAGGAAATTTTATACCTCATTTCCATAGGACTGTTGATTTTGTTGCCAACATTTATTTTCAATCATGCCAAATATGTTATTAGAAAATACCGCATTCAAAAGAAGACTATTACAGGAAAGCAGGAAGCTCTTTTCAACTAACATATTATTTTGCTGTCAACACATATACAGCTAAAAATATTGTTGGTTTCATCACGTTACATATAAGACAACGCATACTTAATTCTGAAAGTAATTCTTAATAAAATTCTAAAGCTGTAAATTTATGATTTTTTTGCGAAAAAGTATAGAAAAAAATATATCATCAAACGTATCTGTGGGAGTAAATCTATCAAATATCTGAGCAACCGTTGAACACTTGGTCAGGTTTGCATCAGTTAAGACCAGCATGTGAAGCAACAGAATAAACTTCTGCCACTGACTACACGCCCAGTCAAATGGTCAAAATCTATAATAGACGTTTGTAAATGTTGAGGGTTGCAAAATATTTTTTCCAAAATCTTAGAGGGGGCGGGGATTTTTATTTTTTTTTTTTTACAATGAAAATACCAAAAAACAGTATTTTCAATGAAAATACCAAAAATGGTATTTTTTCATAGAGGTTTAAATACATCAAATCTGCATACTAAGACTAAAATATTCAGATATCCTACATAAGGGGTTTTCAACCCTTTAACCATACTCATGTCCAACTACCCTAATGTGCGAGAATACCAACCCCGATAACTCTTAGAGACTCTTTTTTTTACCACTTTCGAAGACACCCGGATAAATTAGCTTAAAATAATCATATGTAAGCACTAATAATGTAAAAAAAATTATACTAATCGGAATTAATCTATATGAACTAGGATAGGGACAATAGCTTCTCTTTTTCTTCTCTTACCTTCCAAATCATTGGCTTTATTTCCACTACTCTTCATTCGTCTATGTCTTTTCTTGACGTTAGGTGTCTCTAGTCTACATGACTCTTCTGTGCTCAAGTCTTCACTGAAAAAAAGGAAAAGAACGATTAATCCTTATAATCAAAGTTCCACTTTCAGAATCCGGGAGAATTTTTCCCGTAGGGGGAGGGATTAAGTACTTTTGAACATCGTACGGTTGCCAAGCATAATGTAAATCTTTGCAATATAATTTAAAGATCATATAATTTTTAACGTTATTTGGAAAATACTCAATACCCCGTTCCCCTGACCCAAATGAAGAAGGGTAATAAAATGACCCTACAAATGCGTGCTTTTGCAGATTTAACAGTGCAGATTTTTGCAGATTTAACAAAATATTAAATCTGCAGTGGCCCTAGGCACAGCAGTCATTACCTCTGACATAGACTCAACCACAAAATCCGCCATTAGAACGAAAAGGTGAACCTGGCTACGCAACAAGCTATTGAAAAATTGTAACGGCCCAAAATATTAAATCCACAAAAAAACCTAACCTCAGCGGTCTCTATCCTCAGCAACCTTAAGATAGAGATAGCCTGCAAGAGAGGTCAAGACGAATTTACTTCCTATAGTTTTGTCTTTTGCGAGCAATATTATATAATTATATAAAATTATATAATTTTATATTGTGAGCAAAATTATTATATAATTTTATATTGCCAGCAAATTATATAATTTTACTAGACACAATAGAAATCTTTTGAAAAGAATACACTAAGCTGAAACATTTTTATCTGAAAATTTTTTTTTTGGGGGGGGGGGGGGCATTTCACAGTTCCTCTCCTTGGATTTAATTTCTGGGAGGGGGGGGGGGTATTTTTTTTACGAGTGATCTTGTCAAACTAGTGATTGCACAAAACTGATAGGGCACATCTATACTTGAAATTTCAATGCTGCCGCCATTTTCAAATAGCGAAGGAGATCCTGCTTTTATAAAATGCCATATTCCTCTAGTCTGTCTCAAATATAACAAAAATGCTATTAGACAGAACCTATAAAATAGCAATTCGGTTTAATATATCCCATTGGCCTTCATAAATCTACTCGCTTCTGAGGGCATACTCCCATCGCAGCAATTGTTTTGTTCTTAAACACATTACTATGTTGTATACGATCTAATTATTTTAAAAGTCACAGACTGAAATTAAATGAAAAAAAATAGGGGCTTTTGTTCACAAGAAATTAAAGAGCCAAGTTCAACCTCAAAACCAAGAGAGATTACTCTGAACATTAAGTAGCTGCCTTTCTCCTCAGCCCACCACTTTTTGCGTCAAAATTTAACTTGCGTTATGCCCGAGCCCTGTTATAGCCACACACGTGGATAAAATTAAAACTAGGCACGATTACAGCCCAAAATATGTGTCCCGTTCTCAATTTGTCGAGTTGATCAATGTCCAACTTTCAAGCGCCAAATTTATGATTAACCAACCAGAGTAAAGATTAAAGGGATATTTTTTTTTTTGAAAAAGATGGAATCTTAGAAAAGCAGTTTTCCTATTTGTGAGATGAACCTCGTGTAAGATTCAAAGACAAAGTTGGGAACAAATTAGCGTTGATACAAGCTTCTCAAACAAATTTCATGCCCTTTCAAATCGCCCTTGCTTTGCTCGCTTCGGTTGCCCTTTGCAACAGGTTCACCCGTTGATTTGCCCTTTTTCACTTCGGTAGCACAGGTGTAACATTATAATAAAAGAAAAACACAAAAATTCACGAATCTGAGCATTTTGATGAGTGACTGTTGTCTAGCTCAGGCATTATACTGAAAACTTCAAACGCAAAAGTTCTTCAATTCCATCGATTTTAGTTATCTAGTTTCTTCCCATAAATTCGAGCTGAAAATTCTGCGTTTTCGGTCTTACTGAAAGCACTCTGCATTACAAAAATATACTAAGTTCAAGAAATTCTTTCCTAGAGTAAGAAATAAATATCATAAAATACGAGATATACAATAATAAAATATATGCAATAAATAAACAGCTGATTTTTTTTAAGAAGAGGGCTAATTAGACTTTAATGTAAAGAGAGTTGAGAGGGCAAAAATACTCCTTATGTTTGAGTTAGTATCTGTTAATTGGAAGTTTTAACTTTGCTCTTTACTTTCATGTGATATAGATTGTTTTTATTCTTAAAAGAATCTACTAGAAAAGACAGAAAGAAGGAAAAAGAGAGAAGGATAGAGAGAGAAAAAGAAAGACAGAGAGAGAGAGAGAGAGAGAGAGAGAGAGAGAGAGAGAGAGAGAGAGAGAGAGAGAGAACTTCAGAAGCCTTTCTTAAAAAAAAATCCTTTGTCTCAAGTTATTTATATCTTTCAATGACATGTTGATAAATTATCGCGTCTACGTCTGACTGTAGACTGGTTTCCTACCTTCCATTGATGACTTTATTGGCTCCACCCTCTTTAAGGAGCTCATAGGCTGTTAGGAGTACTTTATCTTTCTTGTCTTTCCCAATCAAAGGAATGTTATATCCTAAAAGAAAAATGATATATGAACATAAATAGACACAGAATATAAAATACCGATGGTGCCGTAATAAAAGACCAACTTATGTTATCCCTAAGACTGAGTTGTCTTTACAAAAATCCCCAAACCCAACACTTGATTTCAGGAAAGTTTTGGGGTGTTTCTGCATCATCGGGTTTCAGGTCCCTAGAAAATTTTTCATCGCCTGTTATACGGTATAAATTACCACTAGATACTAGGCTAATGATAATATAATCAGACTTAAGATGTTTGGCAAAAGAAGACAAATAGAGAGTGATTCAAATTTCAGGTTTATAATTTCAGGCCTCTGAAACTGTAACTGTTATTTTAAATGACATAATTTTATCAAGTATAATCTCCCAATGCATACTTCAATGTGGAGTAAACAAATAATTTCGACAGATTGAAATAGATTTTTTTAGACAAGCACAGCAATAACTTGCACAAGAATACCCGAAATTAGGGAAATTTGGTATTAAACAATAAAAACCTTTTTCGTTTAAATTAAATCTTTTCTAAGTTTTTTTTTTGCCTTTTCGTTAAACGACTTTTCCGTTAAAATCATCACAAATGGGAGAATTTTGGTCCAACAAATGGCAAGTGCAAATCTTAACAGCTGTTTCTAAGGCCTCGCAAGTAGGGAGTGCAAATCTTAACATCTGTTTCCAAGGCCTCGCAAGTAGGGAATGAAAATCTTAAAAGCTGTTTCCAATGCCTCGCAAGTAGGGAGTTCAAATCTTAACATCTGTTTCCAAGACCTCGCAAGTAGGGAGTGAAAATCTTAAAAGCTGTTTCCAATGCCTCGCAAGTAGGGAGTGCAAATCTTAACAGCTGTTTCTAAGGCCTCGCAAGTAGGGAGTGCAAATCTTAACATCTGTTTCCAAGGCATCGCAAGTAGGGAGTGCAAATCTTAAAAGCTGTTTCCAATGCCTCGCAAGTGGCTAGTGGATATCTTAACAGCTGTTTCCAAGGCCTCGCAAGTAGGGAGTGCAAATCTTAACAGCTATTTCCAAGGCCTCGCAAGCAGGGAGGAGTGTTTCAAAGTATTAAGGCCCTTCAATTTTTTTAAATTACGCAAAACAGGTTCTTTATGGCAATTGATGGCTATAAAGGTCTTGAAATGAAAACCCCCTCAAGTCCTGGATACAGTTCCGTTCTTTCCTTGAACAAAAATATGTTTTTCCAACATAGAATAGAGCGTGGCGTTACAAGAACTGCTTAATAACGTGATTATATCAAGTCATTGGATATTTCACTTCACATCTAACACTTCCCCCTTCTTCCCAAAACTCCGGCTAAAATAACAATTTTAGAACAGACTATTCAGTCGAAGGTATATATTGCTACCAAATTAGCTTAACTGGACCAACAAGCTTATTCATAATTTCACTTTTTTCTCTTTCTGAAAAATCTCTATCCTCAGCTATAATACAGCTACAGCATTTCAGATATTACAGTCTTGATTATTATTCATATTCAAGCTCAGAACCGCCAAAGAGATTATTATCTACAATTTTTCTTTCTCAGTGTTGTTATTTACGCAGCTTTGCCATTGATTCATGCAACAAATAAATTGATTTAAACTATTCCGCCAATCCCGTCTAGAATATCTTGTTTGTTATTCTTAAGTCTAATCGAAGCAGTTTTACAACTTTTTTTTAAATATAATAGTAGTCCTCATGGGCGTAGAGACGGGGCAGGAGGGGGAGGGGAAGCTACCCCCCCTCCTAGACCTTCAAATTTACATTAGATATGGCTGAAAAAGCAGAAGGTTGTAAAAGCAGTTGATAAAAGGCCCTCAATCACACTATCGACTGCCCCCCCTAGACAATATGCTGCCTACGCCCATGGTAGTCCTACACACTATAACTGCGGTTGCAGCGATAACTGCAACCTAGTAAAAGACGAACACGACCTACATACTATAGTAACCAAAAAAAATAGCCTGAAACCACCTGAAAATGGTATCGGATCGAAACACAAAGTCCGCCATTAGAATTGCCCTGGCCAAAAGCCCTAGACAGAAAACTTACAGTCGCATGGCTTGAACAACAAGGAAAATACATTGACTTGAAAAACGAGGAACATCTTTTTTTGCATGGGGAAGACTTATTTGTCCTTTTTTGTCTCTGTTCTCCGCTGCTAGAAGGGCACAGGATATCATGGATAGCTTTTTAAGGGTCATTTTAAAGGAAACTGTTACATAAACTCACTTTTGTATTTAACAAAACACAATATTTAATCAAAATGAAAATAAGTCAAACAAGTTATGTCAACTGAAAGTAAGGAGCAACATTAAAACTCAAAACGAACAGAAATTTTTAGCACTTTAAAAAAAGCCTCCTAATTTAGTTAAATGACCCTTGTATGTCAGAAGTCGTTCTTTAAAAATTCATTTCTTTTTCATCTCTCATTCATCTCTTTTTAATTCGCCTCTTACTTTATAACCACCATATCTAAAAAATTCATTTACCACACTATGGACATCAGGGGCAATCCTTTTATTTTGATAAAAAAAACTCAATTGCAGTAAAATGAAGAGCAACAAAATGTTAAAATCAAGAGCAACAAAGAAAGTATACCATTCATAAGTCTGGCTTCTTTTACGAACTTACGCGACGATGGCAACGGCAATGAATATAGCAATGATATGTAGAATTGCAGCATAGTATTTACTAGTTTATAAATTTGAAGAAAAAAAAATCCTATTATTCTTACTCGCTTCGGTTACTACGTTAGGCTGTTTGGGCCTCCAGTCTTCACACACCCCCTCTTACTTGGACACACAATAGAACGAAATATCCCTTTATTTTGGACATGATATATTTTGCTCCTTAAAAAGGGCACTGTGGATTTTATTTCCCTTCAAATTATTTCTCTCTCGATATTCTACAAATTGTATTTTATACCTCTTTAGACAGTGACAAAGACAGGACTAAACACTGGAACAAACGATGAACCCAGGAACAAGCAGAAGCTTAAACACAGTAGTGAACACGTCATGGCTTTATGTTAAGTATTTTTTTTAGGACATTAGACATTTCAATGGGCAATATTCTGCGTCCACTAATTTGATAAAATCACTCTTGGGGAACAAACTAAACAGCTAAACAAAAAAAAACATTAGCACAACACAGGCAAAAATGTGACTCTTCCTGATGTTTAAACTCGGTTCTACAGTAAAACAGGCGTAAACAACGGGTAACTTGCATAATTTACGGTCCTTTCCCCAGAGGCAGGAGGGTCATGTTATTCTCGGAGGAATATTTATTGGCGGGATGCCCTCTATTCCCTTTCAAACCTGAATAAGAACACTAGAACTTCCGATTTCTAATTGAATCAGCACTCTCTGAAGTTTCTCCGACCGCTCACGTAAGAAAAACATGAAATTATTTAATGGCTATACAGCTCAAACTCTAAGCTTTCCACAGTGTTAAATCGATTTTGTCATGAGACCTAAGCAAATAACCTTCCTTAGGGATTTGCGAAAGAGATGAACTAGAATAGGGGTATCTTCATACTGCATTGCTTTGAATATTAATTTTCAGAGCGATTTTTTCTCTCCCAGAACCGCTGCGACCGTTCAATACTACTCAAGCATACCTTGAATTAAGAATATGTCACAGAATCATTACAAGGAATCAGTCAGGCTTCAACTTATTTAAATATTTTTTTCATTTAAATTATTTACTACTTAAATTATTAAAAGCTTTATTAAAAAAAATATTTACTAAAAAATATTTACTACTTAAATTATTAAAAACTTTATTTAAAAAATTATTAAATTACTACTTAAATATTAAATTATTACTTAAATGACTTATTACTTTTCCATTCCTCCAGCCTAGTTTCAGGCATTGTGGTTTTGTCTTTGTCATACCAGTAATTTCTACAAAATTACTTTTTTCACTTTTAAGGCATACCAAGCATAGTGAAAAAAAAACAAAAAAAAAAAACAATTGTTTTAGGTAAAAAAATTCAGCCCTTTATTTAATTCAAAATATTTTGGTCGAGAAAATATTCCTCCCAAAATTTTTAAACCTGATCCCTTGATATACAACAACAGTACAATTCTGAAGAATAATCAGTTTAGTTCCTGAATTCCTCATGATTTAAACAAGAAATCTTTTGTAATAAAATTTTTCATATTATCTATTTTGCCAGAATCCCTGACAATTCTGTTAAGTGGGACAAAATAAAGGAGGCTAAAAAAATGCAGATCAGAGAAACCATCATAGCAGAGTACTGCATCGAACCGGATATCGTACAGTTCAGAAAACTGTGAACAATACGAGTAACAGTGATACGAGTCTACGAGTGGAGTATTCTAGTGATGAATAGGAAACTAGCCATAAAATCAAGTTAAGTAGCAAAGCACAAGTCGAAAGGAAGATAGATCAAAAGGCGAGGGTACTTTAAACGATTTACTATTGGAGACTTCTGAGAATTCAGAATTGCTCTTGGATGCTTCTGAGGAATCATAATCTTCTAGTACTGATCTTGAGTCTTCTACTCGCTACTCATTTAGTCAATCCTGTCATAAAGGTGAATCCTATCATGAAAGCTTAATGAAGAAGGAATTCCTGATTATTTTAATGAAACTCATAGCAAATCTTACGCGCCTGTTCTTTGATTCAGAGAGTCCAGAATCCTATAGTTGCAATAGCCATACAGGATCATACAAGATGAAAGATAAGGTGAAGAACAAAGCAAAGAAGACAAAAAAAGGTAAATAGCTTAGCGGATTCGCGTTTAAGCGGTTGACTGTAATAAGGATTACATCAACGACAACGTATGGGACGAGAGATTCGGCAATGACGATGTCAACGGTAACGAGGATCATCGCTGTCGTTGTTGGCCTCCATTAAAACCATTATCATAATAAAAATTGTTATCTTCTATGTCATTGCTGACCGTCTAAAACAACAAAGATATGGATGCAGCATCATTATCATTATGATCATCAGCATGATCTGATCTCTTCAAAACAACCTCCCGAAGCTTTGTGCAATCACACCCCTTGCACTATCACCAGCTATCTGTCAGGATGATTCATCTCCACGAAGTGCTGTTCCATGTCGTCTCCATGGCTGGTTGTCCTATGATGAGTTTTACAACCATAACTTAGGATGAAATAAGTTCTGCCGAATTGATTTTTGTTTGGTTGGATTTTCCATTAGTTCATTTCTGCTGGCCTGAATTTCCCTGAGTTTGGGTTTTGCCCAGGTCGAGCTTATATGACACCGCAGTCGGCAAGCACATTAATTAGAAAGATAAGTGCTCTTTTTTGAATGGCAATGAACTTTCTTGTCATTATTGGCTGTAAAAGGATAAAATTTTTAAATCATTGATAATGGCGAGGAAGCTAGAGGACTCGTCCAAACTCGTCCAAACAAGTGGCGGCGATTTTGTCTAGAGTGAATTACAAATTAGTTCAAGCCTTTAAAAGGAGACTTTATTTTCCAATAAATATTTTTTATTTCCAATATTACAGAGATGGTATTGTAGAACCGTTATAACAGCTATTTACATTCTTCCTCAATCCCAAAAAATACTTCTGTGCCCAAAAATAAACAAAAAATTTTGGTGTTGGAAGACAAAACTCAGAATAAATTCATTTGTACATGTTTATCCTTCATACACTATGCGAAAGTTGTATTATTTATAGTCAAAATGTCTCGAATTTTAAAACAAAAAGGGGTAAAATGATAGGCATCAAGACATTGATGCAGTAGGCATCAAGACATGGCTTATTGTAGAAAAAAGCCAAGACAGATAGTCTGAGGGATTGAGAGGCAAAAATGTTTAAATGGGACGGGGAAACGGCAGTGACAGTGAAATTTGTTTAATCTTAGTTGAACATTTCAGCTCAATATCCAAGAGCCATCCTCAGCAAAACCTATATATAAATAAAATAAGATAAAGACTTACATTAAAATTCGATCTTTAAAATTAAAATTTAAAATTAAGTTCCATAATAATTGCTTCAACGAAGTTTAACTAGGACTGAAGATAAAACAACACGAAATGAGGTAATTCATTCGGGTTAATACAAATCAAGAACATGTTTTTAGTATGATTCTTGATTTTTTAGCAGCTAACCTAAGAGGTCTTTTTGTAAGAGTTAGAGTTTCGTAAGAGTCTTTTTGTAAGTTAACAACTTTGTTCACTAGCCATGCACAAGAGCCCCATCCCCCCCCCCAAAAAAAAATTTCACCAAAGATCTTGCCTGTTTGTTCCCACAGCTCATTAAAAACATCGGTCTTAATCACTAATGCCTGAATATTGAACTATTGATTTAGTAATATAATTTACTAAATTGTTTTTAATTAAATTTGTGAATAGAGCGTTGAGTGAGTCCTCCCCCAGATCCCTATTTGAAAAAGTATTACTTAACAGCTTAAGTTTAATTTCTATTGCTTCAGGAACAGCTTTGTTTAATACCAAAATCATAGCTTGCTATTGAGGGAGGGTTTTCAAAAAGTGTTGCATGGCTGGAGTTTTCAAAAATATGGCTGCTTATAGCAGAATCAAAAGAATTGCACTCATCTTTATGTTATATCATCGTTCATAATAACCTTAGTTATTACAATCAAAATAAACTTAATTTTAACAATTATCGGCCAATTCTTCCAAGCCTTTTCGTCTACGGAAAACTTCCCCTGCCAACACAGGTCAAGTTTTTCAACCTTGTTGTATACATTATCCTTACTATTAATACTTCCTACATACCTGAAGCTATCAACAAGGAGCATTCTCACGGTACCCAACATTAGCTATCCATCATCACTTATTCCTAATTTAAGAGCTAACTGAGGTCCCGTTTCTATCTTTAACTGGGACTTTTTCGGGCTCACAATTTCTTGTCCCTCCCCTCCCCTGTCATTTCTCCCTAATTTTTTACCATAGCATTACAATATCTTACTATTATGCCTTCTGACTATATCTTGCAGATCCTGAACAATTTTAACCATAAGCGCCCTTTCAAATCTTCACACATCCATACTTTATGCTGGCACTCCTTCCCTCACTCCCTCTTATTCTTGCAAGGTTATCATGTATCCCTATTTTTACTAGCCATGTACTTGAACAAAAAAAAATTCCACCAATGATCTTGCCTGTTTGTTCTTACAACTCATTCAAAAACTCGTTCTTAGTCACTAATGCCTCCGTAAATGGGTTCGAGTATGTAATTAGAATTCTATTATTAACACATTCTCAGTTTAAACAAGAGTTAGAAACTTTTCCTCATAAATCCCACTTTCTAACTATGCAATCCACCCTTGCCGTCTAAACAAATAATTCCCTAACACTCAATTATATGTTTCCTAACCCTGGGAGATGAGTTTTCAGAAGCTCCTAAAACGCCTAAATTTGTCTGTCGAACTATCAATACGGTAAATGTCTTTCAACGTTGTAAAGCTCCGTCACAATTGTCACGTTGCTTATAATACTGAAAGCAGTAGAGCCTCAAGAAATGATTCCACCAGTGCAGGACAGAAAACAAAAGCTAATACTAGAGCCTGCACAAAGCACTTACAAAGCGAAATTACAAGATTTCCCAGGTATCTCCAGTTGGATGAAGGCTTTGTGCAACTCTGGGCCCATCTTGGTCACTATATGGTTTTCACCACTAGACAATGCACTCTTATAAACACGAATCGACCTCCTTCACAAACAAATCCTAGTCCCATCATCTCCGTTTCATTATAAATTCAAGTCTGCTTTAGAGCACAATTTCAAATTGCTCTAATTAAAAAGCCATAATTTACACAATGGAAAATTAGAAAAAAGCAAACCTCCAACGATAGACAATGAGCCAACACTGTCCAAAGCATTAATATTACCATTCGACTGACTAGGATTCACGGGGGTTGAAGGAGGGTTCATGGTTGATCTTGAGCCTCTCGGCTTTTGGCCAGGAACTTTGACTGTTACAAATTGTAATGAGATCACTTTCCCTTGTACGTCCTCCATGTATTCCTACAAATACAGAACATTATACTCTCAGTAGACTAAGGAATACATATTAATAAATCTAAATTTTAATCAATTTGCTTTAATTATCCGTGTTTTTTTTACTCTCTTCTTCATTTTCAATTTTTTGTTGTTATGGTCCTCAACAAGTTCGCTTCCAGGATCTTTATTATTATTGGGTTTATTTGAATAAATTGAATTGAATTGAATTATGAGCCCTGGTACATTATAGGCGCACACTGCCAAAAGTGTCATAGAAGAACGAACAGATAGTTTTTAAATTATCCGTCTGATAAACGCTTAGGTCCCCGCGTAAAGGAGTCGAATCAAAATGGTCATAAAACAATTTAGTTAAGTAATAAATCTAACAAATCAATTAGTTAAACCTTAATTATTAAATTCGTTTAACAAATCTATCTTTTTTTGCCTTTCAAATGTTTAGGTACTAAATTTAAAGTTTTAAATTTGGACAGAATCCTTTTTATCTAATATTAATGTACAATTTTTTTTTATGATATACGGAAAAAGTGTCGGTCTTCAGAGCTTTCAAAATTTCTTAAATCTGAACAAAGGATTGCATACCAGTACTTTCAATACAAGTAAGGTATCCCGTTTTATATCTAGTTGATACTTCTCTACTATCACCATTAATCAAAGGGCCAATACATTTCATCCTCCATTTCAACTTCACTGTTGCAAAGTCGCAAGCTACCTTTAATATCGTTTTGAGGAATTCTGGCGTTATTTCTTAAATATTAAATCAGGTTATTTCCTAAAACGTAATAATATATTATAATAATATAGGTTTGCTTTTAAACAATTCCTTAAAGCACTTTTTCGCAATACTGATACCCTTGAAGAACATTTATAATAAATTATGTGTCTCCAGTAGCCCCAGCGCAATATTGTCAACTTGACAACAAAGGATTGTACTTGGAATTTTCACATTTCTGACATAATAGCCAAAAACTGGAGGCTAAACGATTCTCAAAGAGAGTATCGGCAGGGCTATGTATACAGGAGGATCGAAGTAAGACTGAATATAGATTGTTTACCTGAAACTTCCCATTAGAGCAGCTTTGCAAAGGGTTCTTAGCACACTTCTCAAAAGTCTGAAATGCAAGGTGCGACCTTCAGGCGTAAGAACGATGATGTAAACCAGAAGTACTTAAACTTTTCAGACTGCACCCCCCCCCCACTTTGTTCAACCCCAGGCGTGTCCCAACCCCCCCCCCCTAAAAATAATTTTAATAGTCAGTCATAATAAAAAAAATTAAACAGCGGTTTATCGATAAAACAACAAACTTAGATAGTGGCTTATGTTGATCGTTGCTACCTGTATGTCATTTATAAATATATAAGAATGTACACACTGTAAAAGACGCAATTATTATTACGCAAATTTCACAACTGTTTTTCTGTCCTACCAATGATTGATTTAAATGATTTAAAATCAACTGAATTAAAATCAAGTATTTTGCAGTAGGCATCAAGACATGGCTAATTGTAGAAAAAGCCAAGCCAGATAGTCCTAGTAATTGAGAGGCGAATCTGGGATAAGCCCTTGTTAGTCTTGTGTAAAAATTATGTCATTTTATTTGTTGATAGATAAGTCTATCTATCATCCATCCATAGGTCAATCCTAGGGCAGAACTAAGGTAGATAGTCGTAGAATAAAGGGATGAAAGATAGGATTGATTTTGGGTTGTCACGTGACAGACAATGTCCATTGGAGTTATGAGCGGCAAAAAAGTGAAACCTAAGCCTAATAGGCTTAGCCCCTTGCAGTCTAAAGGTGGAATACGATGTCATAGGATTGCCACATGGCCTACTAGTCCCCTGGAAATGTAGGCAAAACTGGGTGCTAAGCGATTCTCAAAAAGAGTATCAGTTGGGCTATGTACACAGGAGGATCAAAGTATGACTGAACATAGATTTTTCACCTGAAACTTCCCATTAGAGCAGCTTTGCAAAGGGTTCTTAGCAATTTTCTCAAAATTTTGAAATGAAAGATGCGACCTCCAGGCGTAACAACGATGATATAAACCAGAGGTACTCAAACTTTTCAGACTACACCCCCTCCCACTTTGTAGAAACCCAGGCGTACCCCCCCCCAAAAAATAATTCTAATAGTCAGTCATAATAAAAATAAATCAAACAGCGGTTTATCGATAAAACAACAAAATTAGATAGTGGCTTATGTTGATCATTGCTGCCTGTATATGATGTATAAATATATCAAAATGTACGCACTGTACAAGACGCAATTATTAGTACGAAACTTTCACAACTCTTTCTGTCCTACCAATACAGTGCTGATTTTTTAAAATTGTATCCCCCCCCCCCTCGAAGGGCGCACCCCATTCTTTAAGAACCTCTTATGTACATCATATATCTTCCATATTTTTCTACACCTGGCTTCATAGTTGCTCATTCTTTCTGACAGAATATCTAGCAGCCTCCCCAAAACAACAAGGGTTCCAAGAAACCCTACCGACAAACCTTGTTTTCAAGGATCTATTACTTCCTAATTAGATGTTCGAGCTACCTTGGTTTCCGTGGTCACAGCCTTTTTTTTTCCTGCTAACATTACTCTGTCTTAATGCATTTCCCTTTATTTGCTTTTGGTGTGCTACTAACCAAGGCCGTACCTAGGATTTTTTTTTTCGGAGGGGGTTTTACTCAGATTTTTTTCGGGGGGGGGGGGGGGTACAGAAAAAAAAACACATACAAAATTTGTTTATATCCATTTATGTTACGTTTTTACGAGTCAAACAAACATTACGGGGGGGGGGGGTTCAAACCCCCTACCCCCCCCCTCTGGATACAGCCTTGCTACTAACAATCCTTGTTTTTTCTTCTTCTTTTTATTTAAAGAGCTTCATATTGCTGGTTCAGTTAAAGCTCCAATAGTGGTATTCCAACTGTAAATATATTGACAATAAACAAAATATTCAAATATTTTATTCAACACTCCGATAAATTTACAGTCACATTTCTCATTCTGTCCACCACAAAACTGGTCAATTTTATCCAGTAGAGGCAAAAGGTTCTTAATCCTTGCCGTAGCCCGCTTAGTCTTATAAAATAGAATCAAAATAAAAACTTACATTTATACTTGGATGATACGTAAGCTTTCCATCATCGGAGAGGGTAACATATTTCTTTTTCCAATCTTTATTTAGACCAGTTCCTCTCTTATAAAGGACACCTTGCTTAACTGGTATAGATCGACCACTACCAAATTCGGAATTTGAGCCAATATTTTTGTTCGATTTGTCACGAGATTCTTCTTTTTTAGAAGATGGAATGAACAAGTTGGAACGGCGGCGACTTTTCCTTCAAAGGAAATTAAATAAATAAAACTAATTGAAAACAAGACTCACTTGTCATGTTTGCTAGGGGACATAACAATTACGTATTTTCTGATATTCACTGCAATGATTATTTTGATTAAACCTATAGGCTGATTTTAATAACACAGAAACAAAATATTAGCACAGTTACGAACATTAATTGCAACGACTTTTAATACATACCTTTATAGCTACTAAGGGAATTTTAGATCAAGGCTAAACCCTTTCAAAAGTCCTTTAAACTTAAACACTGATTGCTGAAAATTGTTTGTCGAACAAGGACATCAGAGTTTTCCGCCCAAAGGTAAATTACACTGATCTTGGTTTTTACCTAATTGACTGACTTATTCCGTTCCAAAAGTTCAGGCTACGTTTGGCGTTAGAGGTCTTGATATATTTTCATTGTGCTTGATTTTTAATTTCGATGGGCATTTGTTTGCACTCTGTTCAATTATTTTAGGATCTACAATTTGAATATTTCGGACAAGTTAAATACTGATTGTAAATCATCATTTTCTGTGCAAATTTGTTTTGTTCGATACTAAGCCCAATATTCGGTAAGTTATTGCTGATTGTCACTATTTACAATAAAACTTCTCTTACCAAAATCAGACGAGAATTAATAATAAAATAAAAGACGAAACAAAGATATTTCACCTTGAGGTTGTTGGTGTCGAACTGGGGGTTGGCAAATCTTTAGCACCATCTTTACCAGACACAGAAAGCAAATCCCCACTACTCGGTGGTGTTCCACGATTACTTATACTGTCTACCGAGCTTCTATCTCCTGGAACTGACAGAGACATCTGTGAGCCACTCTGAGTAGTCGTTAAATTTCCTGTTTGACAAGGCGTCAGCGTGGGTGTGCTAGGGGTGTAGTTTATAGTTGTGATATTGGCTCGCCTTAGTATGGTTTCGTCTGTCATTCGATGTCGAGCAGTGACAGTTTGAGTTGATGGCGTGACTAGACTTTCGTTGTACAAGCGGTGATCCTGAGAGAATATAAACATATTTAGAACGAGTGCTTTGTCTGAGAATAAATATGCGATATAAGCTAAAAATCTCTATTCTTTTTTTATGAGATGGGGTATATTACATGTCTCGTTCAAAAGACACTAAGTTACAAGACACAATCACAGGATAAAACCGACTGACAATTAGTCTTGGAAATTACTGATCAGCTAATTGAAATGGATACAGTTTATTTTAGACTCTAGAGATACATATTTAAACTATGTCTACTAATAAAGTAGACCAAAATAAATCATTTTGTGAAAACTAATATCCCTAATATCTAACAAGGGGGAATATTTTAAAACAGACTGGACATTCCATATCCCTAGCAGTTGGTTCCTATATCCCCAAGGATATTGCAGCACCCACTTAAAAATACTGCTGCAAAGGCTGACATGACTCGTCTGAAATTTAAGACCACCAGAACTGAAGATTTAATAACCCTTTTTAGAACCCACTCCTGAGACTGGTCGAGGGTATTGTGCCCGTTTAAGTCTATGTTATTCTTATTAATTTATATTGATGATTTTAATGATGTGTTTTAATGGATTAAAATGTTCTGTATTTTTGTAAATCTCATTACCTAAGGGTACAGGACGTGTGATTCCTATTTTCTTATGTTATTATCTGCACTTAATTTTAAGGCTTATCCTTTTTACTATTTATTGTATATTATTATTTCAATTTAATCAAGAACATGGCTTAATTAAATTAGAAAGATTACCGAACATTTATTTGGTATCTTCAACAAAGTAAAAAAAGAAAATTATATACTTCAAATTTATGGACTTCTAAAAACTTTTCCACCATTGTCGGTTTTCTTGTCTTATTTTCTTTGGTAGACGCGGATTAAATATGAGGGCTAAGTTTATTAACCGAATGGGTGCTAAGTGAAAATTTTTGGGAGACAGGAAGGGATTGGGAGGGCTAATCAATATTTTGCCCAGGGCGCAACAGAGGCCAGAACAAACAGTGCATAAGAGAGCTTACCGGTTTCCTTAGAACGCTTTGATTTATATAAGGTGAATGACTTGACGTGGCGAGTCTTTCTGACATTGTAGGTGTGGCGGGAAGCTGGCCACTTAATCTGTCAGCTACGGCAGGTGAAACAATATGTCCAGGAGGAAGTCTATCCACGCTATTATAATACTGTCCTCCATTCGAGCTGTAAGAGAAGATAAATAATAGGAGAGAAAATAAAATCGACCTGCCAGACAACATTACCACGAATATAAATTCCTGAAAATCTCTGAGAGTTTTATTCATCTAGCTCAACTACTTTCTTAAAAAATATAAAAACAAAGTTTGTAGAGAAAGGGATTTGTTTGGATGAGACACCTACAACGGGATTTATTTTGACTCCTCTTTTCATTCAGGTTATCAAATAACATTGCTTTTTTTCAGACATATCAAAGTGGAAAATAAATGAGAAACAAAAAGTTTGTCAAAGTTCACTAATGGCCAATGCTCCTTGGAAGGGGAAGGGGAGGAGGTAGATACTTCAGAAGAATAAAGAGTGGGTTGAGGAGTATTACCTAGAGTGCCTTTAGTATTACAAAGTATAGGAAAAACCATAACAGAAGCTTGAAACTTCAGGGAGGGGGTGGATTTAGGGGATGGGTGAATCTTTATACAGCTTTAAATAGCTTTAAATCGATTTGCTATCTCAGAATTTTCACTCACTGGCATTGTGTCCTTATTTGCCCAAAATTGTTTTTGTTGCAGAAACTGGCACATTTTTGTGGCGCAATATCTTTTTTCACTTAAGAAAAGACCCTAGAGCTCTTAGTTATCAGCCCCCTTATGATACTTACGACCTTTGATTCCTTAAGATAACCTTTGGGCCAAACAGAAAAAAAGAAAAAGATACAACAGTCGTGCTATATTCCGATTTCTTTGATTTATAATATAGTGAACAGTACAACTCAGTTAAAGGTTTTAGACAATGAAAAATCGATTAGATGTCTAAGAATTAGTATTCCCTGGCAGTTTTGCCCTCTTTTTGCACAAATTAATACTTCGTGACACAAGGACACAAAGCAGCACTTTGCTGTGGCGCGCGGTCTCTTTCATTATCTAAAAAAGATACTAGATACGAGCACTCTCCCGATATTCGGCGACTATTGGTGCAAAACGATCACATCTGGGAGAAAACGGGAAAAAATATGATTTTCCTTGTTTTTCAATATAGGAGACTGTAAGTCTTTATTTTAGGGTTTTTGATATGAATGTCTCAACCATGTATTTCTCATTTTGATTTGAAGTTCTTTTTTTATTTATTTTTTTAGTGGTATCAGGCTCCTTTATGAAATTCTTGAAAATTTATTTCAATAATTAGAAACTATGATTTTGTTTAATCTCGATAATAGTTATTGTTTTTGAATAAGCGTTCAATAGGAGTTTTTTCTAATCGATAAAAACACTAAAAATAGAATATGCTATCTTGCTGTGAGGAAAAGATAAACGGTATCGTCTTCATAACACTATCTAAACACAAAAAAGAATGATCATCCATGCCACTGAAGCTTCTGTAATTAGAACACTCTTGGAAAGGCACGTTGGAAGGAGTCTTGGTCTATCTTGGCTCTCGTTATTAATGATTAATTAAAATCCGACTATTGCACAATTGCAAATATTTTACTGGTTAGAATATCCTGCTTAATTTTACATATTTTACTCTTTGATTTGAAGGACTTCAATTCCAGTCTTCTGCATCTTAGGGCCAATCTTTAAGGTCAAAATACTTTCTTAAGTGAAATAAAGAAGAAGACTGATTCTTTTCAAACAAATATTTGGTGAAACAAAAAAGGAAACAAAAAATGTTATTTCTTCCAGGATGTAGTTCGAAGCAGTTCAAGCCCGATCAAGACGTTGACGTAAAATAACAAGTTTCATCAGGTTGGACTTACGAATCTTAAGATAATTTTAGTAAACAGCCCCTCAGCGGAAGAGAGAAATTTGACCACCCAAATTAGGCCGGGACGAGTTCATATATATACTTATAAAAAAAAAGGTACTAGAATCTTAGATGGTTGACAGTAGGCTGGAAAAGTAAAAGCTTTTAATAGACAGCTTAAGTACGACTAAATTGTGTTAGCGGCATTATTGTTTGACATCAACAATGTGGCTTTAAATACATATCATATTAATCTAGTCCGTTTCCCGAATTAAATATTTTGATAAACAAAAAGTTAAATGTGAAAAGTAGGGAGATTCAATATAGGTTAACTACTGTATTAATAAAGCATGAGTATGGACACTATTTAACCGTTAGCTACTTACTTGCTAAAATGATACTGTTGAGTCATACGATTTGAGGGCGTACGAGGGGCAGGTGGCAAAATAGTGGGTGGTGGCATAGACGTTGACATTATTCGACTGTGTAAAATCTTCTGACAGGCTGAAAAATTAAAGAGTGAGAAACGCTTGAACAAGAAGAAGAACAAGAAGAATTACAAGGCATGAATATGTAAACTAGGAGGAAACATGAATACAGGTCATGATCCCCGCACCCCACAGATCTCATCATTTTCATTATTTCCATAATTATCTAATAAAGCATTTACTCTTTGTTGATCTGACCAATTTAGCATCCTTCCTCATTACAAGAATATATTCCTATGTACGCGCCTGCAAAGTGGTTAAGAGAAAGTAGCATCAATAAGTAAACCATTCTAATTATCATAATCTATTTTTTTAATTTTTAAAGCAATGAACATAAGCTAATTTTTTAGATTTTCTATATACGTGGGATGAGTTAGATGTTTTACCTACCAGCTTTACGCTCGACAGCAATAAAAAAAAACGAAAAAAAACAACAAACAAATATATATCTAAATCCATATAAGTAAAATAATAATAATAGAGAAACAGAATACCGTAACTGAGGCGGTTAGTCAGTCAGTCCGTCTAGATTCTATTTACAAAAACAAAGAGTCTAATATATGTGCAATAATAACAATAATGACGCTGAATGCGTCGTTATTATTATAACGACGCTGAATACGTCGTTAATGCGACGGAAATTGCTCATTTGTTACACATTGGTAGGTACAAGTTGAAACTTGTCTCGATCGGAATTTTACAAGTCTCTTCCGACCTGGGAGTGTGGATATTCTGCCTTCGTTCCTAGCCTAGGCGGCGACCTAAGAAGTTGACGTTTTAAAGAGAAAAGCTTCAAGGATTATATTACACCATTAGCATTAGCGCAGATTCTCTGACATGTGTTACAAGAATTTTGGAGGGAGAAAAGGGAGAAGCTTTGGGTTATTTTTTACAAAGGTATCTAAAATTAGAAGCCCCCCCCCGGGTACATTGTCGATTTTAAGAGAATTTTCAGCAATTCTATCTCCTCTATGGATACCATTGTGCCTCTATGATTTGGGATATACAGTACTGGAAATATTCTAAAATATCTTAAGAAGCAAGCTCATTTATCTGCCGGAACCTACGGTAATAGGGAACTCAGGCTTAGTTTGAACGACTGAAGCTTGGAACTGGCTTTCAATTCAGAACAGACTACAATCTTTATGATCCTTCGCACAGGTGTTACATCACTTAACACGTAACCAACGACCATATTTGTAGCGTTAATTTCAACCACCTAACACATAAATTATCAAATAATCTCCCCGGCTAAATTTAGGGATGGAAAATAAGCCATTAGCGAAACGTATTATTTATTTTTGACTCATCAACGAAAATTGTGAATGCTCTTTGTATACTAAATTATTGCATTCGGCATACTTCTTCTTGATAAAGTGGTGGTGCCTAGACGTCAAGGTCTCGCTAACCATGCATTAGAGACGCTAAAAATAGTCGCAAGGTCGAACGAACATGGCTCATGTGATGTCATGGTCCTCGTATCCCAGGGACAACGGCTTTTAATTATGAAGATTGCCCATTCTTTACACATAAGTTTTAGTAGAAGAAAGGCGGGTATGTTTGGCATTGGCTGTCCGATAAGCTTAAAACTCTTAGAAATCATTTGATATCCATTAATGTTTTGCCCAATTCACAAGAAAGATTGAAAAAAAAATATTTGCTTGCCTGAAAATGGGGCCCAAATGCGGGTTAAACACTTGTTTCATAACGGCAAGGCGGGAAAGCAACACTATGTTGAAACCAGAATATAGCAATGGCTTCGTTGAAATATTTCCCTGAGACGTTAGAAAACCCATCCGTTAACAAAAAATAATTTTATTTCTGCGCTTTAACAGACAGAACGAACCGACCTGATATAAACAGGACTGTTTATGTTGCATCTGCTGTTTGACCTGAAATTGAATTAAACAAAGATTGAGCAAAAAATTAACTAAGATTATGCTTTATAATTAGAAATTTTTGAAATATTGACCATCTCTTCAGTAATATTAAACAATATTAAACAGTATTTAGGTCATTTACTGCAAAACGGCTGTGATATGATTCTCCTTCGATAGAATCGAAGGATGCAGATTTAAATTGTTATACGGTAGGAGCAGAGTGGAGCTTTCAATAGATTGGGGTGGAGTGTGCAAAGCAGTGATAGCCTCAGACGGCTTAGTGCTGCAATAACTTGTTAGGATGTCCATAATAAATAGTAGCAATTTAATAGTAGCCCCAGTAGGAGGTTAGTAGTGATAATAGTTTATATAATTTACATGATGGTTCGAGAGATCCTTCTAATAGTATATTGGCAATTTATCAAGCAGAATAAAATGCACCGATTCTCAAGAAGTGTCCTGGAATAAAACAAATTTGGGCCTTTTTACACTTGCAACTTTTTCAGCCTAAAATGCTCTTTTTAAGTTGAGCATGAGCAACTTTCATGATTTGTGAAACCTTAGGGGGGGGGGATAGAATTAAAAGTTACAAAAATCAACTTACACATATAGCCAATAAATAACGAATTCAAAGCACACACTATCCAGCAGACAAGGAATATTCAATGACCGTTCAGTATTTTACCTACAAAATTATTGGAAACACCAATGAAAGGTGACTTGGTACTGAATAATGAAACTACAATCTAAAACGAATTTGACAAATCCACACAGGTTGCAAACATGACGCCTTCTTCCAAAGCCTAGAAATTGAGACGCCCACTCCAAAGACTCATTTTTAAACTATGATGTCAACCCAATACGTGAATTAACGTAATGATGGCACAAAATCTAAACATGTGGTTTCGGAAGTGAATGATGACCAATGTATTTCGTAAGCATCGGCATTCTGTAAGTATACGTATTTGTAAGTATGCGTATTGATGACCAATGTATTTCGCAATCATCGGCATTCTGTAAGTATACGTATTTGTAAGTATACGTATTGATGACCAACGTATTTCACAATCATCAGCATTCTGTGAGTATACGTATTTGTAAGTATACGTATTTGTAAGCATACGTATTGATGACCAAAGTATTTCGTAAGCATCGACATTCTGTAAGTATAATCTTTAATTTCTTGTCTCTCTAGAGGCATGAATTGTCATGGATCTTTCTAGATTAGAAATTTATAAAATTTACTACATGCAGAAAACTAAATGTACAACTCTGCGTTTGTTTCTTTGTCTAGAGAAAACTGCTAAAGATGTTTCTTCTTTTTTTCCTTTTTTTACAAAATCATTTTAAAACTACGAGGAAAAAATCATGTGTAAAATTCCAAAGAATTTAAAAGGAAAATAATAAAAAACTTATAATGCGACGTCAAGATAACAAGCGTGCGATGGCCAAATGATAAAACGAAAAAATAGTAAAAAAGTGAAAAACGAGGATTATACAGGTCCACATGTGAAAAATATGGACTAAAATGGTCTCAGAAATTATTTACGATGATTAAATGCCCAAGATGTCGACCGGGATGAACGATTCAATCAGAGGATGCGATAGAAAGCCCTCAAGGGGGCTGGAAAAAGAAAACACCATGGGCTAGCTTTTTGCTATGAACATGTAAAAAAAAAACTAATTTAGCAAGCAAGAAACGAGAAAATTTTGTAGAATAATTTTGGAACCGCTGAGTATTGATATAGCCTATAAAGAAATTGCACCAAAAAATCGTCGAAAAAAGAGTCCAGAGAGCTCGATGAGCTCGATATGGAATAACAAATCAAGAATGAAGACTTAAAATCGTACAAAATCAAGACATCGTCAGTCTGGAATCAAAAGATCGTATCTCCATAATTGTAAATTTTCAGAAGAGCAAACAAAAAACCTCGCAACTTATTTATTTTCCCTCTGATAACTGTAAAACTGCTCTTCTAAAAATTTACAATTATGGAGATACGACCTTTTGATACCCGACAGAAGATATAAAAACCTAAAAATCTCTTTTGTAACAGCCGCCTATACTTTCCCCTCGTGATTCCTTCCTCTCCCGTATTTTTTTTTGCATCTGTTCACTTATAATAATATATTATAAAATGAAAAATTTTTACTGAAAAATAATTGTTTAGATATTAAATATATTAAAAAAAAAAAAAAAAAACGACGGAAAAAAAAGTCATATCAAAACTACCTTCTTGGAAAACCTTTTCGACATTCGATCCATAAGTAGCACACGTTTCAAACGTGGCACGGGCTTTTAGTTCTTGAGCAAGCTTGCTGACACGTATCTGATCTACCACGCGGGGATTACCATCACTAATTGTATCTAAAAAAAAAAAAAAAAAATGGTAAGTAACCAGTTAAATTCAAAACTCATCACTGTGTCAACTGTACAATAATTGTGAAATGCAAATATACAATATATACAATATACAAAATATACAATAGCGCACGTGGAAATTACTTTCTCTAATGTCATCTACAGAAACTAGAAGCAATTAAACATTGTAAACTAACTAATTTCAAAATTGTGCAAAACATTCAAAATTTATTACTAATGAAATTTAAAGCTATTTAAAATCAGAAGTTTCAAGACAAGATGGGCTTGGTGACATGTTCCAGCAGCAATTAGCAAGCAGGATTAAATTAATTGCAGCTTTTCTAACTGGTTGCCGAACACTAATAAGAATATAAGTAAATCCTCTCCCCGACCCACCTAGTTAAGCATTATTGACGTTATTTGTCCTATTTGTATGTATTAGTGAAAAATGTAAAGGATCCTTATAACCTTTATTGGCCAACTAGGATATACTACTAAACTAAGAAAATTTAGACGGAGGTTAAGCTGGTTTTCACGAGACTGGAAAGGACTCCTACTTTCCGCTACTTGTGCAGCACAGTTTCCCAACGCTTGACACAATTTTTACCACCTTCGACACAATTTTTGCCACCCTTGGCTTTCCACCACGCTTGGCACACTTCCTCCATACTTGGCGTGCGACACCTCGCGAAAAACGCTGCAGTATGTTATAGCCTATTCCAAAAATTGCCATTTTATTCGGCGTTTTGAAAATGATGAAAAAAAAGTAAGTAGGCCTAAGTGATTTTCAGATGTTGTAGGAATACTAAGTTTTTTCTGTGTGTGTGTGTGCTTGTGTGTGTGTGTGTGTGTCTATTTGTGTGTGTCTGTTTCTGTTTGTCTTTGTGTCTGTGTGTGTGTTTGTGTTTCTGTGTGTGTCTGTGTATGTTTGTGTGTGTGTGTGTGTGTGTGTGTGTGTGTGTGTGTGTGTGTGTGTGTGTGTGTGTGTGTGTGTGTGTGTGCGTGTGTTTTTTTTTCTAACAGCTTAGTGAAATCTAAATACCATAATCATTTTTACACTTAATCTAAACTCATCTTTATCATTTCTGTGTATTCTTAAATTTTATAATCGATTTCAATAGGGACAGGGAATCAAAATTTAAGGAAAGGTTTAATCCATTTGGTTATTTAGTCAGAATGGCAAAACATTTCATAATTTTCGTGTAAATATGACAACCAAAACAAAAACATTTAAAGTTTCAAATAAAACCTATTACTATCTGTAATCCCAAATTTTTGTTCCATCCACAAAAAAGGTTTTCCTCGACGGAAAATTATTTTAAGAAAAATATTGATATATTACGAGTTTTGATAAATTAGGTTTCTGGGAGGTTTATTGGTTATTTTTTGGGTTATTTACGGTAGGTGTAGGTTTTGCATCTGAACTGCAGTAAGAAACTGCATTTCTTCGTTTGTTTGTTTATTTTTTTTTTCTTTATGTTATTCTTTTCTAAGTTATATTAAGCTGCTTCATATGTAGATATTTTGTAATTTTGTTGAACCAATTTAAATAAAGAATGTCAGAACAACTTATTCCCCAAAATGAGTTGTCAAAATAGGAACCACACGAAGTATTTCTTTGGTTGTCGCCACTTTTATTTTTCCCGTAAATCTGACTTCATAAAAGCCCCAAGAAGAAAATAATTCCCACCATAAATCTCCTATAGATCCGTTATCATTACAACTTCAATTCAGATCATATCAGAGGCCAGATTTAAAGAAAACACTCAACATTATTCAGTCAACAGATGTCGATCTTATCCCACAACCCCCCATTTTGAGAACCTCCTCAGATAATCCCTTTGTCCCTCATTTTATGAACTGTAAAATCAGGTCAAGGCACGGGAATTCATGTGGTAATATTAATACAAAGAAACAAGACGAATGTTTTTTTCCGAACGGAATTGCAAATTTATCTTTTTGAAAATTTCAAATGCCCTCCACAAAAAAAAGGTAATCCGCCGAAGAAAAGTTTTCATCTGGAAAATTTCAAAGGTACTTGAATGGGGTTTGGTTTGGTTGCTGAATTAATTGAACGTTTTGTTTCGGATCTAAAGAAATTAAGCTATAAAACTCGATAGCAAAACAAGAAGAAAAACAAATTTAAGGAACAAATGAAACTAGAAAAAGCTTTAGTTTTTTTATTTTCCTTTTTATTGAATAAATTACACTAATAGGTTCACGTCCAAAAAAGGGTATTACAGATGTTAATAAAAAAGGAAAGAGTAGAGAAGAGCAGGGGCGTCCCGAGGGGGTGGGGGAGCCCCTCCACCAATTTTTTGGCAGTAGGTAAAATTTTCACCGAAGGCGGAAATTTCGGCAGAAATATTCCAAAATCGGCCGAAGTTTAGAAGAATTCCTGATTTCTACAGAAAATTTGGCATAAATCAGCGGTACAATTTACGAAGATCGCCCCCGAATAAAATGAGCCTCGGGATGCCCCTGGAGAAGAGTACGTTTTTGCTTTAGCGAATTGGAAAAGGCCCGGTTTCATATTGGAACTTTATATTTCCCACTTGAAGAATAAACGTGGTGTTGAATTTATTAACGAAAGAAAGAAAAGTAAAAAAGAAACTTGAATTACATATTTTAAGGTATATGAAAAAGAGGTAACGGGAAAAGTTTAAAGATTTTGTTCTTGTATTAAATAAACATTTAGTGACACATATAATAATAATTATGAATTATCAATTGCTCTTTCATTCCTTCACGAAAATCTTTAATAATATTTTCTTTAATGTCAAAAATAATCGTGAAACAATAAATTTGTTCATGAAGAAAAAAATATATATGTGTTGTTGAAAATGGCAAGTAGTAAAATAAGTTGCTCAGAGAATACTTTATATCAGTAAACTTATTATCTCGAATTGAAGATAATTTCAAGGTGAACTTGATTATTTGAGACTTTCTCTAACATTATTAAAGGAACGAAGCAGTTGTCTTCCCGAAATATCCGTTTTGTTTCATCCAATATTTTCGTTGGCCTAATAAAACCCCATTCTAGTTTTTCTTCTCTTTGTTTTATTCTTTGTCTGGAATTGACATGAGGATCTGCCTTCTTCACGAACCTGGGAGGGGCACAGGATGTCTGAGCGACCTTTGCTCTGCCCTCTCTCTTTTTTAGTCAATATAAATAAGATGTCATTTGTCAAATGATTCTTTTCTATTGCGGAATTCACCCAAAAACAGTACTTTTTAGTAGTATGTTACCTTATACTTTGCGTCCTTTATGTTCCTTCCGGTGTTATTTGCTTGATGATTTCCATCACTATACATTCCCTGGCACCTTTCCATGGCAGATTAGCAGACTGATTATTGCTATTGTTGTCAATTGAATATGGAGTTATACAAAACCTACCAGACAGGTTTCCGGGCCAACCAGGTATGTTTCTGGGCCAACCAGACAAGTTTCTGGGCCATCCAGACAAGTTTCTGGGCCAACCAGACATGTTTCTGGGCCAAGCAGACAAGTTTCTGGGTCAACTATAAGTTTCTGAGCCTGTACATTCCCTGACACCTTTCCATGGCAGATTACCAGACTAATTAATGCTATTGTTGTCAATTGAATATGGAATTATACAAAACATACCAGACAAGTTTCCGGGCCAACCAGACATGTTTCTGGGCCAAGCAGACAAGTTTCTGGGCCAACCAGACAAGTTTCTGGGGCAATCAGACAGGTTTCTGGGCTAACAGGTGTATGGAAATACTGTGGGTACACCATATACGGCAACCTAAATGGAATTTGAGGGTCGATAAAGTGAAATTATGTCACTATTCTAGACTATAGAAGCTCTATACCTTTTCAAAGAGAATATTGTAGCTATGGAATCCGGTTAATAGCCTGTAGCTTAAAGGTATCTGAGATCTCGCCCCAGTATCGCATACGCTATTAGAGATATCAAAATGATATCTCATTTGCATTAAGCTAACTCAATTTGCGACCGACAACGAGTCGAAAAATGACATGTAATCACTGCTAAGCCTTTTGTTATTGCTAGGAGATTACCCAATTCACTTCTTGGTGTTAACTGACAGAGTTGCAAATACGAACATTTTGAAATGTTTACAGGGTTTTTGTTTGTTTAGCATCTGCAAAAAAGGAGTAATTAGTGATTGGTTAATTTTTAACATGAAATCTCTGAATAAAATATTTGGGGAGGGATGTGATGATTGGAGAAGGATTTCTTAGAGTACTTATAGTGTTTTACTATGGGTCTACTTGCTAGCGAAAAAAAAACCCCGTATGGTTGTCTTGAACTAAATCAAAACAAACTGTGTGCAAGCAGATTTTCAAAAAGTGTGAAGGTGGAGAAAAAAAAGAATTAAACCTATTATAGGTTAAGGTAACCCCAAAGGATTTGTTAACTCAGGTAATTTGTTATAAATTTGAAACATCATCAGTCTATTAAAATGGCTAACGACGGTAGAATGACATTGTGACTTGACCTAGCTTTACCTTTCCAATGTGGTCTGTATCTTAGCCTTAGCTAGTTAAAACTGCGCATAAATTCTTGATTTTTTGTCTTGTTACTTAGGTAATAAGGGGACATTAAGTATTTTTTTTATAATGTAAGTGTTTTCTTAAGAAAATGGCCCATCTTTAACAAATATAGCCTTAGCTAGTTAAAACTGCGCATAAATTCTTGATTTTTTGTCGTGTTACTTAGGTAATAATGGGAAATTTAGTATTTTTTTTTCTAATGTAAGTGTTTTTCTTAAGAAAATGGCCCATCTTTAACAAATATAGCCTTAGCTAGTTAAAACTGCGCATAAATTCTTGATTTTTTGTCGTGTTACTTAGGTAATAATGGAACATTTAGTATTTTTTCTAATGTAAGTGTTTTCTTAAGAAAATGTCCCATCTTTAGCAAATATAGCTTTAGCTAGTTAAAACTGCGCATAAATTCTTGATTTTTTGTCGTATTACTTAGGTAATAATGGAACATTTAGTATTTTTTTTCTAATGTAAGTGTTTTCTTAAGAAAATGGCCCATCTTTAACAAATATAGCCTTAGCTAGTTAAAACTGCGCATAAATTCTTGATTTTTTGTCGTGTTACTTAGGTAATAATGGGACATTTCGTATTTTTTTCTAATGTAAGTGTTTTCTTAAGAAAATGGCCCATCTGTATCAAATATAGCCTTAGCTAGTTAAAACTTTGCATACATTATTGATTTTTTTTGGTCGTGTTACTTATGTTATAATTTACAATTTATTATTTTTTTTCTAATGTAGGTGTTTTCTTAAGAAAATGGCCCATCTTTAACAAATATAGCCTTAGCTAGTTAAAACTGCGCATAAATTCTTGATTTTTTGTCGTGTTACTTAGGTAATAATGGAACATTTAGTATTTTTTCTAATGTAAGTGTTTTCTTGTAAGGACTCATCTCACTAGCCATAACTCCATTCAACCTTGAGCGAAGGTATAAAAGTTTGATGAAGTATTTCTCTACTTAACAACTACATTAATAGCCTCCAAGATGATAGGACTGTATGACACACAATTTATCAGATTAAAAAAATCATTTTGTGGTGTTATATTTGAATGTGCTTTTTTATTATTGTCTATGGAACTCGAAGAAATTGACTGTTATCATTGGATAGTGAACTATAATCAGTTTGAGTATGATAAAAGCTGGTGGAGTACTACATTACGTTATATAAACAGACTGGGATTCTATGATAGAGTGATTACACCACTTAATAATATTGGTCAGGAACTGAGAAATGTTCAGGAGGAAGTCAGTGAAATTTGCAGCTTTTTCGGGGTTGAAGCACTCTACGTAAAGGGTAATGTACCTACAGATAAAGTTTTAATTCAAAAGTGTGATCCTAGGATTCCACTTTTCAATCTAGAAGAGGTTAAGTGTCCTAAATTTGACGGGGGTTATCACCGTCCTGAAGACGAGGTTAGGCTCTTCGCGCAGTGGATACCTAAGGACATACCTGATCGTGATAAATCCATAAGACATGGTAAAAAAAAAACTATTCTATATCACGAGATCACCGTTTCTGGATGTTTAAGTGTGAACTCTAAGTACTATTTTTATGTAAATATGTGGTGTTGTTTTTTTGTTTTTTTTTCTCAAAAAAATATGTTAATACGTTTAAGCAATAAATATTTTTAAGCTTAACCCGTCTTTATTCTTTAGAATAGTTTTATTCATTTCATTAAATTATGAAGAAATTGTAAGTAAGTAACAATAGCTTTCTTGAATTCGCTTCCTGGACACAATACAGATATTTAATTCAAGAAATCATAATAAAATCGCAAGTAAGTAATAAAGCCTTTATTGTTTTCACCTATTGGATACACAATACTGAAATTTCATTCAAGAAATTATGAAGGAATTGTAAATAGGTAACACACTCATTCCTGAAGTCACCTCTTGTATACACAATGCAGAAATTTCATTTAAGAAATTATCAAAAATTGTAAGTAAGTAGCAAATTCTTTCTTGAATTCGCCTCCTGGGTAAATAAAAAAGACATTTCATTCAAGAAATTATGACAAAATTCTAAGTAAGTAACAAGCTCTTTCTTGAAGTTACCTCATGGATACACAATGCAGAAATTTCATTTAAGAAATTATGAAAAAATTGTAAGCAAGTAACAAACTCTTTCATGAAGTCACCTCGTGGATACACAATGCAGAAATTTCATTAAAGAAATTATAAAAAAATTGTAAGTAAGTAGCAAATTCTTTCTTGAATTCACCTGCTGGATAGACAAAAAAGACATTTCGTTCAAGAAATTATGACAAAATTCCAAGTAAGTAACAAACTCTTTATTGTTTTCATGACTTAGATACAAGATGTAGAAACTTAATTCAAGAAATTATGATAAAATTCTCAGTAAGTAACAATTTCTTTCTTGAAGTCAACTCTTGGATACACAATACTGAAATTTCATTTAAGAAATTATGAAAAAATTGTAAGCAAGTAACAAACTCTTTCCTGAAGTCACCTCTTGGATGAACAATGCAGAAACTTCATTTAAGAAACTATGAAAAAATTGTAAGTAAGTAACAAATTCTTTCTTGAAGTCACCTTTTGGGTACACAATACAGAAATTTCATTAAAGAAATTATGAAAAAATTGTAAGTAAGTAGCAAATTCTTTCTTGAATTCACCTTCTGGATAAACAAAAAGACATTTCGTTCAAGAAATTATGACAAAATTCTAAGTAAGTAACAAAATGTTTATTGTTTTCACGACTTAGATATACGATGTAGAAATTTAATTCAAGAAATTGTGAAAAAATTCTCAGTAAGTAACAATTTCTTTCTTGAAGTAAACTCTTGGATACACAATACGGAAATTTCATTCAAGAAATTATGAAAATATTTGTAAGTAAGTAACAAACTCTTTATTGATTTCACCTCTTGGATATACAATACAAATACTTCATTCAAGGAATTATGAAAATATTTGCAAGTAAGTAACTTTTTTTCTCTTTATCAAACACAATTTTCAATTATCTCCACGATGTATAAATTTAATCCAAGGAATTATGAAAAAAATTCTCAGTAAGTAACAATTCCTTTCTTGAAGTAAGCGGTTGGATACACAATTGAGAAATTTCATTCAAGAAATTATGAAAATGTTTGTAAGTAAATAAAAAGCTCTTTATTGATTTCACCTCTTGAATAAACAGTACAGTTACTTCATTCAAGAAACGTGATTAAACACGTTTTGAAACTACATGCTATTTGAATGCCTTTCCTTGGCACCTTTCGAAACAAGTGGGGATTCCCCACTGGTTCCTACACATTGAAAAAAGTGAGCAGTACGAAAACTCCATGTTTTAAACCAGACTGTTTTTTTTAGACAACACCCATTTTTTAGGGACCAATCAGAGACAGGAGGTTGCTCAATATACAATTACTTGATTGGTGATTGGTTACACACCGCAACGGTGCATACATAGTGAGAGAGACATGCAAAGTCGACAGAGCTTTGTTTCATTTTTTTAAGGTTAATTTACACGAGGTTACGTGCGCGCAAGTAACCTCGTCTAAATTAACCTTAAAAAAAATGAAATAAATAAAGCAAAATAAAGCAAGCAAATAGCATTTAGTTTCAAAACGTGTTTAATCACGTTTATTGAATGAAGTATGTACTGTACATTCAAGAGATGAAATCAATCAAGAGCTTGTTACTTACTTACAAATATTTTCATAATTTCTTGAATGAAATTTCCGTATTGTGTATCCAAGCGTTGACTTCAAGAAAGAAATTGTTACTTACTGAGAAATTTCTTCATAATTTCTTGAATTAAATTTTTACATCGTGTAGCTAAGTGAAAATTGTTTTTGATAAAGAGAAAAAAAAGTTACTTACTTACAATTTTTTTCATAATTTCTTGAATGAAGTATCTGTACTGTATATCCAAGAGGTGAAATCAATAAAGAGTTTGTTACTTACTTACAAATATTTTCATAATTTCTTGAATGA
Source organism: Artemia sp. Qi Xiang Cuo (assembly GCF_049724085.1). Taxonomy (NCBI): domain Eukaryota; kingdom Metazoa; phylum Arthropoda; class Branchiopoda; order Anostraca; family Artemiidae; genus Artemia; species Artemia sp. Qi Xiang Cuo. Next base: position 21,770,229 of record NC_142814.1, on the reverse strand, counting down.
AATTTCCGTATTGTGTATCGAAGAGTTAACTTCAAGAAAGAAATTGTTACTTACTGAGAAGTTCTTCATAATTTCTTGAATTAAATTTATAAATCGTGTAACTAAGTCGTGTTAACAATAAATAGTTTGTTAATTACTTAGAATTTTGTCATAATTTCTTGAACGAAATGTCTTTTGTTTATCCAGCAAGTGAATTCAAGAAAGAATTTGCTACTTACATACAATTTTTTCATAAATTCTTTAATGAAATTACTGCATTGTGTATCCAAGAGGGGTCTTCAAGAAAGAATTTGTTACTTACTTACAATATTTTCATAGTTTCTTAAATGAAGTTTCTGCATTGTGTATCCAAGAGGTGACTTCAGGAAAGAGTTCGTTACTTGCTTACAATTTTTTCATAATTTCTTAAATGAAATTTCCGTATTGTGTATCCAAGAGTTGACTTCAAGACAGAAATTGTTACTTACTGAGAATTTTTTCATAATTTCTTGAATTAAATTTCTACATCTTGTATGTAAGTCCTGAAAACAATTAAGATTTTGTCACTTACTTGTAGTTTTGTCAAAATTTCTTGAATTAAATGTCTTTTTTGTTTATCCAGCCGGTGACTTCAAGAAAGAATTTGCTACTTACTTACGATTTTTTCATAATTTCTTTAATGAAATTTCTGCATTGTGTATCCACGAGGTGACTTCATGAAAGAGTTTGTTACTTGCTTACAATTTTTTCATAATTTCTTAAATGAAATTTCTGCATTTTGTATCCATGAGGTAACTTCAAGAAAGAGCTTGTTAATTACTTAGAATTTTGTCATAATTTTTTAAATGAAATGTCTTTTTTATTTACCCAGGAGGCGAATTCAAGAAAGAATTTGCTACTTAATTACAATTTTTGATAATTTCTTCAATGAAATTTCTGCATTGTGTATCCATGAGGTAGCTTCAAGAAAGAGTTTGTTACTTACTTAGAATTTCGTCATAATTTCTTTAATGAAATGTCTTTTTTATTTATCCAGGAGGCAAATTCAAGAAAGAATTTGCTACTTACTTACAATTTTGATAATTTCTTAAATGAAATTTCTGCATTGTGTATACAAGAGGTGACCTCAAGATGTTACCTATTTACAATTCCTTCATAATTTCTTGAATGAAATTTCAGTATTGTGTATCCAATAGGTGAAAACAATAAAGACTTTATTACTTACTTGCGATTTTATTATGATTTCTTGAATTAAATATCTGTATTGTGTCCAGAAAGCGAATTCAAGAAAGCTATTGTTACTTACTTACAATTTCTTAATAATTTAATGAAATGAATAAAACTATTATAAATAATAAATACGGGTTAATCTTATAAGATATTTATTGATTAAAATTATTAACATATATTTTTTTTTAGAGAAAAAAAAAACAACACCACATATTTACATAAAAATAGTACTTAGAGTTCACACTTAAACATCCAGAAACGATGATCCCATGATATAGAATAGTTTTTTTTCCAATGTCTTATGGATTTATCACGATCAGGTATGTCCTTAGCTATCCACTGCGCGAAGAACCTAACCTCGTCTTCAGGACGGTGATAACCCCCTTCAAATTTAGGACACTGAAATTCTTCTAGATTGAAAAGTGGAATCCTAGGGTCACACTTTTAAATTAAAACTTTATCTGTAGGTAAATTACACTTTACGTAGAGTGCTTCAACCCCGAAAAAGCTGCGAATTTCACTGACTTCCTCCTGAACATTTCTCAGTTCCTGACCACTATTATTAAGTAGTGTAATCACTCTGTCATAGAATCCCAGTCTGTTTATATAACGTAATGTAGTACTCCACAAGCTTTTATCATACTCAAACAGATTATAGTTCACTATCCAATGATAACAGTCAATTTCTTCGAGATCCATAGACAATAATAAAAAAGTACATTCAAATATAACACCGCAAGATGATTTTTTTAATCCGATAAATTCTGTGTCATACAGTCCTATCATCTTGGAGGCTATTAATGTAGTTGTTAAGTAGAGAAATACTTCATCAAACTTTTATACATTCGATCAAGGTTGAATGAAGTTAGGGCTAGTGAGATGATTCCTAAAACCATCTAAATTCATTGTGAGGAGGAGTCCTTAAACCTCCAGTGGGAATTTCTTAAGAAAAACACTTATATTAGAAAAAATACTAAATGTTCCATTATTACCTAAGCAACACGACAAAAAATCAAGAATTTATGCGCAGTTTTAATTAGCTAAGGCTATATTTTTTAAAGATGGGCCATTTTCTTAAGAAAACACTTACATTAGAAAAAATAGATAATTATATATTTTTTAAATATGGGCCATTTTCTTAAGAAAACACTTACATTAGAAAAAATACTAAATGTTCCATTATTACCTAAGTAACACGACAAAAAATCAAGAATTTATGCGCAGTTTTAACTAGCTAAGGCTATATTTGTTAAAGATGGGCAATTTTCTTAAGAAAACACTTACATTAGAAAAAATACTAAATGTTCCATTATTACCTAAGTAACACGACAAAAAATCAAGAATTTATGCGCAGTTTTAACTAGCTAAGGTTATATTTGTTAAAGATGGGACCATTTTCTTAAGAAAACACTTATATTAGAAAAAAAAACTAAATGTCCTATTATTACCTAAGTAACACGACAAAAAATCAAGAATTTATGCGCAGTTTTAACTAGCTAAGTCTATATTTGTTAAAGATGGGCCATTTTCTTAAGAAAACACTTAAATTAGAAAAAATACTAAATGTTCCTTTATTACCTAAGTAACACGACAAAAAATCAAGAATTTATGCACAGTTTCAACTAGCTATGGCTATATTTGTTAAAGATGGGCCATTTTCTTAACAAAACACTTACATTAGAAAAAAAATACGAAATTCCACATTATTACCTACGTAACACAACAAAAAATCAATAAGTTATGACCATTTTTAACTAGCTAACGCTATATTCGTTAAAAATGGGCCATTTTATTAATAAAACATCTACAGTATAAAAAAATTAATTAATTTTCCATAATTAACTAAGTAACACGACCAAAAAAAATCAAGAATTTATGCGCAGTTTTAACTAGCTAAGGCTAAGATACAGACCACATCGGAAAGGTAAAGCTAGGTCAAGTCACAATGTCATTCTACCGTCGTTAGCCATTTTCATAGACTGATGATGTTTCAAATTTATAACAAATTACCTGAGTTAACAACTCCTTCGAGGTTACCTTAACCGCTAATCAGTTTAATTCTTTTTTTTCTCCACCTTCATACATTTTGAAAATCTGCTTGCACATAGTGTATTTTGATTTAGTTCAAGTCAACCATACGGGTTTTTTGGTTTTTTTCGCTAGCAAGTCGGCCCATAGTACAGCACTATAAGTACTCTAAGAAATCCTTCTCCCATCATCCCATCCCTCCACAAATATTTTATTCAGAGATTTCATGTTAAAAAAATAACCAATCACTAATTACCCCTTTTTTGCAGATGCTAAACAAAAAAAAAACCTGTCTGCTTTTCAAAATATTCGTATTTGGAACTCTGTCAGTTAACACTAAGAAGTGAATTGGGTAATCCCCTAGCAATAACAAAAGGCTTAGCAGTGATTACATGTCATTTTTCGACCCCTTGTCGGTCGCAAATTGAGTTAGCTTAATGCAAATGAGATATCATTTTGATATCTCTAGTAGCGTATGCGATACTGGGGCGAGATCTCAGATACCTTTAAGCTACAGGCTATTAACCGGATTCCATAGCTACAATATTCTCTTTGAAAAGGTGTAGAGCTTCTATAGTCTAGAATACTGATATAATTTCACTTTATCGACCCTCAAATTCCATTTAGGTTGCTGTATATGGTGTACCCACAGTATTTCCATACACCTGTTAGCCCAGAAACCTGTCTGATTGCCCCAGAAACTTGTCTGGCTGGCCCAGAAACTTGTCTGCTTGGCCCAGAAACATGTCTGGTTGGCCCGGAAACTTGTCTGGTAGGTTTTGTATAATTCCATATGCAATTGACGCCAGTAGCAATAATCAGTCTGGTAATCTGCCATGGAAAGGTGTCAGGGAATGTAAAGGCTCAGAAACTTATAGTTGACCCAGAAACTTGTCTGCTTGGCCCAGAAACATGTCTGGTTGGCCCAGAAACTTGTCTGGTTGGCCCAGAAACATGCCTGGTTGGCCCGGAAACCTGTCTGGTAGGTTTTGTATAATTCCATATTCAATTGACAACAATAGCAATAATCAGTCTGGTAATCTGCCATGGAAAGGTGCCAGGGACTGTATAGTGATGGAAATCATCAAGCAAATAACACCGGAAGGAACATAAAGGACGCAAAGTATAAGGTAGCATACTACTCTTTTTGTCTAGCCTACATTCAAACAAATTTCATGGCTTTTCTTCAGCTCGGAGTTTTTATTTTCCCGGTACTCCCAACAAGTTTTCCTTCACTTGCAAATTATCATCAAATTTTTTCATATTTTCTGTGGCGTTTCCTAAAACATGATTTAACGTGTTTTCAAAATATTTAGTAATTGGGACACTGTTACTGTTTGTGAAGTACATAATTTGTTGAAATAGTGCGGATTGGCAACTATTTGACTGCAATATTTTCCTGGGACGTTCCAGGGAATTCATACCGCAACAAGAAACATAAAAAGCAAATTCGCAGAACTCGATTAAAAAAAAAACAAAAAAACATTTCAACTCTAAACAATAAATATTGTAACATATTAGCTATGATGCTTACATAAGCTAGAGAAATTCCCCCCTCTCCACTTTTCACTTGCTAATGTATTTATTCCCCACTTTCCACACAAAAACATGGCATTCTAGCTTCACAGTATTTTAGCAACCGAGAGTAGTAGGCTTAACCCTCTCTTGATAATGAACTATTCAATTTTCATCATTTATCAAAGGTCTGGGCCTAGTATTAGCATAAGTATAGTCCCTTCTATGGACATGGTTCATTAGGTTTTATGAAGCACAAGACCATCAAAAATGCAGGATTCGCCAATTATCATATTTTCCGTATTTAATAAGTTAACCAAGCATCTGTCTTATCTCAACGAGATAGGTCCTTTTCATAAATTTTGAAAATAATGGTTATATGCCTTTATTCGTAAATAAGGTGTTGAGAAGCGAGGTCTATTAACCATATTTTTATTTATGGATTTTAGTGCTAAAGAACTGCGTTGGTAATTGAAGTTGAATAAATATTAGAAAATCTCCTTACAATTCTTTCAAGAGGCCACTCTCTCAGAAAGCATGTACAGGAGGTGGCGCTTGCTAAGCATGGCGGAGCTATGCGGTACACCTCACGTTATTAGATGCCCACTAGGTGGTGGGATGTCAGCGCCCACTCGAATTCTTTAACAAACCCGAACGAAGAGAGAGTTGTAGAGAATTAGTCCAATATCAGAATTATTCAGATATATCCAATAAAATGGCTTCACAAGATTCAAGTCAGTTTGACAACCACTGGGCGGTGACCTGATATGGGGCTCAAGGGTAAAAGTGCTACCTCAAAAAAGCACCAAAACTAAGGGACAAAAGAACAAAACCAAGGATATCCAAATAGCAATACCAAAATATAGAATTCAAAAATAAGATGTAGCCCTTTCGAGGCTGGGTCGGCCTAGCATGTCCAAAAATTTTGAAAAAAAATGCAAACATTTTGAAAAAATACACCTTAGCGAACTTGATTTTTTTCTAATTGCACAATTCAAGAATATACATCCAATGTAAAATGCGTAGAGCTCTTCCTGCTAATATCGATTAATTGCTTAGTTTTTCAAGGAATTAAAGATGTTTCCAACAGGAGAAAAGACGATAATTTGTTCCTTTCTCGGCAGATCCCGCCCCGTTTGAACAAAGAGTAGTCATGTGTCATCAGGTGCACTCTATGGGTGTCTAGGAGATTACCAATAATCACCCAAAAGGTCACAAGCAACCGGGTGAATTAAAAAAAAACTCTTGAAGCAAAGGCAGTTGTTTCTTCATTATCACACAAGCCTAGCACCCATTTGACGAGCCTGGCTTGGTAGAATCTCCCTCAAATCAAAATAATTTGGCCTTAAACACTAATTGCTAGTGTTCAAACCACAAATTCCGCAACTGCCATTCCCCTACGGAACCATTTCCGGGGTTATTTAAACCCAGTAACCGTAAAGAATGAGCACTCACAGAAACCTTTCCAAGGAGTCAGCAGGCAAAGGAGGAGGGGGAGGAGGGTTGGGATGTTTTTAACGGAGGAGGGGTTTCTAAGATAAGATTTTTGGCCTGATAAGTAGATCTTTTTCGAACATTTTGCTTTCTTAAGGGAGGGAGAGAAAAGATCTTGGTTTCCCTTCCCCTTATGGTCAACCATACTACTGAGGAATAAAAAAAAATATCAAAACTGTGCAAACACCACATATTCGACAATTTTTGTAATTAGCACATATATTTCTACTCAAAGCATATCTCTATTCAGACAAAAGCATTTAGTAAACAGAGACTGTTGTATTCAATTGATCTAAAAGCGGGAAACTGGTTTTTAAAAAATTTTTGCACTACAATTCTTGGATTAGATTTCACCAATTGAAAGCAGCGCATCCCCTCTTACTTTTTGTTCCAAATCTAGATGTTATGTTTGATATCTCGTTATCAATAATCGAACGCTCGAAATAAAGACATCTGGTTTCATTTCAATTATTATGCAAAATTAGAAATTTGATAAGCCCATTGTTTACCCATAAATAAAAATGTATTATGATTTTTTTCTAAAACGTTTTCTAGTTAAGCAAAGAGGGTTTTACCACCACCCTATCCTCCCAAAAATGGAAACAACTAAATAAAATAATCAGTTCGGATAGATAATGGCAAAAATAGGTACAATGTATGATTAATACCACTAATGACAGCTTATTGTAGCCCCAGGCCACATAAGGTTAACAAGGCTGTGTATGCTACTTCTCTACCCCACTCTGTTCAGAGCTTCTCTCATTGCCCACTCCTTTTATATTCCAAGTTTCTTCAAATCTTTTCTTATGTCTTCTTCCCACCCCATTCGACAATGTCTATCGTTTTGTTTGGCCCCATCTGAATTACCAAAAAGAATCATTTTTAGAGTATCTTTCCGTAAAACGTGACTTGACCATTTCAGCCTCTTTTTTCCCCTTAAAACCCAAGAGAGTGAGGTTGAGCCACATTCTTCATACAACTCATTGATTGATATGCTGGTACCAAAAAATATTCTTAGACACTTCCACTTAAAAGCACCAAACATATCTTGTTCCATTTTTCAAAACGCCCACGTCTTAGGACAATACTTGATAACCACCATACCGTTGCTTCTAATATTCTGATGTACGTTCATCTTCAAAAGAACATTCCGCACCTCGGCTATTTTACGTTTGAAACCCTCACCGTTTCCATTCCCCTGCCAGACTAATAATGCTACCTAGGTAAGTGAATCCATCCTCTAGGTCAATTTTCTCTCAGTACCAAAATAATCACCTCTATGGAATATATTATTCCAAAGTAAAGCGACTAGGACTTCAATATCAGTTCACAAACCTACTATCGAACCCAGGACTTGTGGAACCATCAAATTCGTTCATTTCGTTGATAGTTTTACGCAAGACATTCAAACCTAGTGTAAAATCTATCTCAACGAAATCTTTACCTTCACATCAAATACGATGTTCTCCCAGAGCCTTTGCTGCGATCATTAGGACAAAATCTATCAAAATAGTACAGTGATAGAAAATAATACATAGTCTATAAAACTAAATGTAAGTGGCCTTGTTAGAAGTATCTAAGCGGCAACTTGTATATTGGAAACCCGCAATCCCAAAAGCAAAACCCGTATATACGATTCCTGAGGGAAGGGGTATGAACTTCATATATAAAAAATGTTTACCAAAGTTTATCTAAGGTGGGGGGAGGTGTTCATGAACCGTTCCAGACAAACTGTAATTACTCATACAGGGGGCAACTACCTCCAATATTGAGGACTAGCGCAAAGCACTTCGGCTCATCAGCGGAAAGAATCAGTCCAAAACTTTGTCAACGCCTTTTTACGGTTACCCCTCCCCGCTTCCTGGAAAAGCTATTCCCCTACTTGCTTTTTCTAAGATGAAGATTAAAAAAAAACACTGACTTGTGACATAACCGACCCTAAGTATATAGCACCTTTGTACCATGAAAGATATTATTTAAATACTGAATGTTTGGCTAGACATTCAGTATTGGCTAAAGAGCCAGGTGACAGTATCAGTTTACCTCAAACCCCATGCTCACGTTACTCAACTTTTAATCAAGGTTTTGAACCAAGAACAACAATAACCACGCGCTTGTCATTCGACACTCTATAATTCCAAGAGAATGGTTTAAATGTCAAGAAACATTATTGAATAATACCTTCAAAACTCTCAAGAAATTCTAAAGCCATGGAAAAGAATGTAATGCGAGCGAAGAAACGGTAGGGGGATATAGGCTTCATAGGGGGTATAATTAAATCCCCTAGGGAAGCGTGCCTAAAACTAAAATTAACATTCTTGAAAAAATGGAATAAAGACCGAGTTAGAATATAACATGAAATTCAATCTTTCCAGATGTTTGGCATATTATCCTTAGAAACCAAAGAATAGAACAAAAATTTCCCTCCTTTTCTTCTACTCGATACTAGTAAAAAAGATGTGCGAAATTATAGACGATAGAAGCACAGCACAAAAAATGTAAATTTCAACTTCTTGGTAGCTATATATTTAGATTTTAGACACTTTCTCTGAACACTCCCCAATCCCTAGATTTTGAAATTTCCTGTTTTTTCTTGTATTTTCATTGAAGAAAATTGAAAATTAAATGTCCTAGATTCGGAAAAAACTACCCCCCTCTCCTAATTTCCGTGAATTGACGCCATTGATTTTGATTTTCAATCCATTAGATTTTCAGCCGGAAGGAAGAAAGTTTTGTTCGCTACCCATCGACAAGTGGGTAGGCTCTCTATATAGTCTGCACAATTCCACTTGGACTAGTGAAGTGACTTCGAATCTGGAGGTATTTCCTATATACATATTTTTTAATATTGAACATAAAATGATGCGCTTTAAAAAAAAATATTGTGTTTTCCAAACTTTCCCCTACCCGAAGAGATCCCTCCCCCGGACAAAAATCCATGCCCATGTGGTTTGGAGCTCTTTCTGATACTAAGATAATACCATTTGACGGCAGCAATATCAAAGAGGAGACAGCGCAGCAATGACAAATTCATAGACATACGACTTGGATATGTATTAGGCACGCACCTAGGGGAAGCACCAGAGCCTTCATTCTCCTCTGAAAGCAAATACTACCTCTACTACTTTGCAAACACGTTATTTCCTCCTGGACTAAACGCGAAGAGGTAGAAGATGCGTAGGTAAAAAGCTGATTGTGTCACTAGAATAAAATGATAGCTGATTGGCTGAGAGCTACAGAAAAGTGAGCAAATGTTTCCAAAGGTGATTCCGGTACTTATGCATTGTAACTAAACCAGCGCTTGCACAAAAAAAAGTCAAGTTTGGTTAATGCTAATGAAATAAAATAAAATAGGATGAATATATAATAGTTTATAAACAAATTTGGGCTACATATTTGCATATTAGGGGGGTAGGGGGTGGGGGGGAGGTAAGCAGATCTTATTTTAAACACGTAACCTAACCTAACATAGGTACATCCCCCCCCCTAAACCCCAAAAACAATCATTTAAATATTGTAAACTCAATGAGAAACCACGCTTTGCCATCAATTTATTTAGAAAATACCCGTTTGTCTGGTTTCCTTGTACAGTCTATAGCGCTGGTTTAGTTATAATGCATAAGTATTGCGATTCCTTAATCTGAAGCCGAATGATAGGATGAGTGGAAATCACTAGGTTAACGAAATCTACGGTGTCCTCAGATTTATAGTATTGAATGGCCTGGATGATGTGATCCACAGCAACTCCTCTTTTCTGGGGCCAGCATATAGAATTCTAATGCGCAAAATGGTTGAGAACTATGAAAGCATCTCCAGAGCAACAAAGCTGTTTCCGGGAAAATACCTAGATCCTGCAGAAAACAGATTGGATATATAGGCCTAGGAATGCTTTTTGGCACGTACCGGGGTTATAAGCCATACGATCAGTTTAAATCGCGCTTTTTTGGCACTAGACAAAGAAATCCATGCTGTCCAGTCGATATTCCCAATTCTCTGGTCCATCTATTGCAGCCACGACAGGTAGCAGTTTGAAAGGTACTTGAACAGCTACAATTTTTTTTTTTTATTTTTTTTTTTTTTTGTGATGGCAGAAACACTGCTCGAAATAATTGCCATTCGTTGCTTAGCACTCTGATTTCATTTTAATGTTGTGTTGTTTTAGAAGTTATCGTTTTCAGCAAAACGACTATGATGCTCTTGTTTTTGTGGGGCTTGACGGCAGCCGACTCTTACGTCTATTAATGTTTGTTCCTTAGAACCTCGATGGAATTATTCATTTTAATTTCAGTTCCTTTTACGAGCCATTTGTTCGCTCATAATAACTTCTGTTCGTTTCAAGTTTGTCACACTTTAATGTCTGTTCGTTTTGGGTTTCATGCATTCATAAATAGTGGTTTCCATTCGTTTCAAGCTTGACTTATTATATAAAACTTTGTTTCTGTCCATTTTAGGTTTCAATCACTCTTTACTTTTCTTTGAAATATATTTTTTACTTGAAAAAAAGCTTTTTTATAGGAGGGGAAGGGGGTGTTAAATAAAAAAAACACATTGGGAGAGTCAAATACCTTATATCGACTAAAGTGAACTTAATTGAAGCATAAAAGAAAAGGTCTAAGCTTAAGAGACTGACCGCAAGATTGACTCAAGAATAAATAGTCTCAGAGCCAAAGCCGGTTAACTCCACCATAGTTGGTCTCAAGCCCGCATTGAGAAAGGAGGAGACGGAGAAGGGGACCCGTCGGTTAAATAAATTCCCATGAAACATATATAAAGAAATGAGCTTTGACAATTGCTGTTTACGCAAAATCCTGAGGATTCGATATTCCAATAAAATCTCAAATGCTGATGTGCGCCACCGCTAATGTAACATCGAGCCCACCGCCACGATTGTCAAACTGAGAAGACTGCGTTGGGTTGGACGTGTCCTGAGAAGACCCAATGATAGCATCATCAAGCAAGTGCTTCTAGGCGTTCTAGCTGCTCTATTGACAGGTTGACGCAGACGCACTGGCGGTCAGTTGAACAATTGGTGGACAACTGTCAAAAATGACCTCGACACCATTGGTGATTTCGAAAGTTGGGCAAAAAGTGGGACAGCTCCTGCCTCCGGTTTGCTGAAGAGCTGGCACAACATCACGACAAATGGGAGTCAACCATACGGAGTCATCTAGATGCTGGATGGTGCCTCCACGTCTGGTCCCGCAGCAGGTACAAGAACGTAACTAAATTCATTCACAGAGGACCCCCCCCCCTCGAGAGACTGGAATAAGATTTTGTTTTTTATTATTATTATTATCGGCTATGGTACTAAGTAGAGTCTTAGTTTAGCTTTCAATGTGTGAAGACCTCTATTACAGAAAGAATCGGAAAAAAGTGGATATATCGCTTAGCTTTCAGTGAACAGTGATAAAAGTTATACTACATTCTAGTCAATAAAGTGCAGCACAGGATGGCAGAAAATCCAGCACATTATTCGAATTAATCAGTGTATTAATCACCAGAAAATTATGTAAACAATCCAATGAACATTAGTTTCCCAAACAAGACCATAGTTTCGTTAACCGGGTATGACTTTCGCTTTCACGAGTGACAGTGACTATGGCTTCGAGCAATGATACCGGCGGCCGAAATGAAAACGAAAGTTTATGCCCCGTCGATCAACAAAAAAGCGTCGTTGCATTATTGAGACTTCTGAAAGAGGTCTTCGGAAACGTTAAAAAAGTCCCTGGTGGGAAAGATAATGTTAGAGAAATATGCGACCAGATCCTGGCTCTACACCAGACTGTAATAGAAGAAAATTCGGAGCTTCTCCGTAACAAGAATAAACACCTGCAAAAAATTGTCGAACTACAGACCGAGTTGCAAGAAATTCGTCAAAGTTCACCCATCCTTCAGAATCATGCCCGGTCGTATGCCAGCGTAGCAAAAGGACCCGAGTCGCATTGCCTGGTCCTCGAACCAATGAACACTACCCTAAAGAACCAAGATGGAAGGAACAGATCTCAGAGAAACCAAAATACTGAACATGTTACCAAAGAGATATCCCAAGTGCTAAAAGGGGATAACATAAAGTTCTCAGCAAAGAAAATTGTACCGGGACGAGGAGGTAAATATATTCTTGAAATGCAGAGCAAAAATGACTTAGATGAAGTCCTCATGGTTTTAACAGAAAAATCCGAACATTTGCAGTTCAAACCAAAACCAGTCAAGAAGCGTCTCCCACGAATGGTAGCGAAAGAAATACCAAGTTACGTAACACGCGAAGAATGTATGAGTTGTGTGATGGACTCGAACCCCTCAGTTAAAGACCTCGTAGCGAAAGGAGAAACCTTCAAGGTTATCAGTGTTGTAGAAAGAGGAACGAGAAAAAACGTGATTATTGAAGTCAGCCCAGTATTATGGAAGAAAATCATTTCAAATCGTCGACTTAAGTTCGGGTTTTTAATGGTTGAATGCGAGGATCACATCAACATCATTTGATGTACGAACTACTGTCTCTATGGTCATAAACGTTCGGTTTGTAAGGGTGATGTTGCGTGCTCATAGTGCATGGGTATCCATGCTTCCGAGGACTGTGAAAAACCTTTGACAAGTCGCCTGGTGTGTCGGTCATGTAATAAAAAAAAATGTCAAATTTGAGCCACATGCATCCTATGAATTTAAAAAATGCCCAATTGCTCGCGAAATCACGGATCGTCTCAAGAAGAACATTCAGTATAATTGAATACTCAAAATGACTTACTTAGTGCAAACAGACTGACATTTTTTCAGATTAACCTTCAGCACTCTTATAGCGCACTAGTTCAGCTTCAGAAAACACTTTGCGACCTAAAACCAGATGTAGTATTGTTACAAGAGCCGTATGTCAACAAGTTCGGAAAAATAACATGTGTACCAAGTGATTATGCAGTATTCTCAAGGTTTGATTTTGAGAAAAGATTCTTTAGTGCGGCAGTATTAGTTAAAAAAGAATTTAAGTGCGATATTCATTATGATGAGTCTACAAATGAGTATGTCACCGTATCTATTTATTTGAAGTCAAGAATCATTAGAGCGTCATCAGTATATTGCTCCCCTTCGCTGCAGTCCTTAGATTATCAGCTGAGTATTTTGGATAGAATGTGTAATTCTTTTTATGCGATAGGTGGGGATTTTAACGCTAAAAGTCCAATGTGGCTAAATGGTGTTTCTACTGATCATAAAGGAAAAGAATTAGAAGATTTTGTAACTTGTAAACAACTTGTTGTTATTAATGATCCTGATTCACCCACATATTATCATCATTATTCTAGCCCAGATGTTACGATTGCTAGTATACAACTTTTGATATATATTGAAAATTGGAGAGTCCTACAAGACCCTCCTTCACTGTCAGACCATTTGTATATAAGTTTTTATCTCAGTTTTAATGATGAGATTAGAGAGAAAAATGTGAACCAGCGATATAATTTTAAGAAGACTAATTTGGGACGTATTTAGTGCTTTTTTACTCAACCATATTGGTTAATTTTTCGCACGGAATCTGTATTAAGAATAAGCATTCTATTCAGCGTTTTATAACTTAACTAATTTATTAAATATTGATATAAAAGACTTAACTCCTAAGCGTCATATTATTATTTTTAAAAGAAATTGACGCTAGTGGACACCACAATTAAGTGAACTAAGGAAAGAATATAGATGTATTTCGAGAAGTTTTTAAATGTCAAGATCGATAGAAAGCGACGTAAATATGAAAAATGCTAAAAGTAAATATAAGGTGGAAATTTTGAAGGCTAAAAAAGAAGATTGGAGGCATTTTTGTGAAGAAAGGGGGACTACGGATCCGTGGAATACAATTCATAAGATTTGTAGGTTGAAGGGTGGGACTGCAAAGCCTATCCATATTAAAAAGAGTGATGGTACTTTTACGAATTCAATAGCTGAAGCTGGGAATGTACTTTTAAATAAGTGGTGTACGAAAGATGAGATATTAGATGACAATAGCTATCATCATACAATTCGACAAGAAGTAAAGCAGATATTAGAAGAAGATGTAGAAAATAGCGAGGATTTTCAGATTCAAGACCATTTAGAAATTATAAAAAAATTAAAACCAATGAAAGCCCCAGGCCCAGATGGAATCTTAAATTTAATTTTGAAAAAAAATATGAATGTAATTGCACACACTCTTTTGAAAATTTTAAACGCGCGTTTGAAAGTTTCGTATTTCCCTAAAGAATGGAAAAGGGCTAATGTGATTGTAATAAATAAAAAGGGTAAAAAAAATGACGGTAACGCCCGATCGTATCGCCCAATAAGTCTGCTTTCTAATTTGGGAAAAATTTTTGAGAAGTTAATAATGGGTAGACTGAATAATTAAGTAATGATAAAAATTGGATTTCTGATTATCAGTTTGGTTTTTCGAAAAATAAAAGCACGGTAGATGCGGCTGATAATTTGGTGACTATGAGTGAAAAAAATAAAAAGAAGAAGTTATTTACATTGTGTATGTTTTTTGATATAAAAGGGGCGTTCGATAATGCTTGGCATCCAGGAATTATTAAAAAGTTAAAGGAAAAAGAATGCCCTTCTGGCTTAATAAAATTAATTCATAGTTATCTATCAGATCGAACAGTCGAATATGAAAATGGAAAATTACATTTACTAGGAAAGTCATGTCCACAAGGTGGAATTCTATCTCGTTTTCTTTGGCTTGTTAATATTAATGATATTCTTGAAATTAATATAAATGAAAATTGTTTGATTCAAGCATGCGCTGATGACATATGTGCTATTATTACAGCAAAGAATGTAAGTACACTGGAAAAAGTAGCAAATAAGATTTTCGAGAGTTTTGATAAATGGGCAGTAAATAATAAATTAACATTTGACACTTTAAAAACAGAGGCCGTCTTATTCACAAATAGACATAAAACACCCTACGTTAATTTAGTATTTGGAGGCGACATTATTGAAGTTAAGGATAAAGTTCGATATTTGGGTGTAATTTTATATAGGAAACTTCTTTGGACAGAACATGTAACATGCAGAATTAATGAAGCTAAGAAACATTCGAGTCGTCTTTTAAGCGCGGCAAGGATGACCTGGGGCTTAAAGCCTTTCGCTCTTAGAAAATTGTATAAGTCAGTAATTGAAAGTACTATTTTTTATGCTGCTCCAGCATTGATTGGGGCCTTAAGAAAAAAAAATATACAGAATATGTTACAGTCAGCACAAAGATATTCAACCCTTAACACTCCAAAGTCGTTTATAACTGCTAAAAATCATGTAATTACTGCCATTTCAGGTGTCCTTTCAATCGGTCTAAGATCAATATAACTGGCAGTGATGAGGTTTATTAAAAAGGGATATCCCCCTTTTTGGCAAGGTATTGTTCATCCTAGTTTTCCTTTAAATAGATACTCCATTGATCATAGCGTTTTTACCGATGAAATAGTTGCTGAGTTGCTAGGAGTTGAGTTTCTGATGGAAAATTATTTTTCACCTATCCAACTGAACCGTGGTGTTTTAAAAAATGCTCTATACAATAAATGGTATGTAATATTTGAAAATTATATGAGTAGTTGGCCTGTTAGATTTTTCAAATGTAGAAGATTTAATTTGTGCGCAAAAACTTGAACCAAGCTATATCTTAACTCAGTTTATAACAGGCCATTCGAAACTGAATTAGTTTTTACATAGAATAGGCATGACGGATAGCCCAACGTGTGGATGTGGATGTATAGAAAACTGTGAGCATGTCCAGTATGACTGTCCTTTTTATGTTCGTCAGAGGTTGAATATGATTTTTGAATTGAGAGAATATAATGTTAGCTTCCCTTTTGATTTAAGTTTGATAATTGGTGATAAAAATGTTAGGAACATAGTGAAGAAATTCCTGTATAACACAAATAGATTTGATGTTTGAGGTTGTTGTGAAAGTTTTCTGAGGAGTGTTTAGTGAATGTGTAGTTTTTATTTCCTTTTTTTTCTGTGAGTATTTTAGTGTTTATGTATAAATGTAGTTATATAGTAATGTAGCGTGAAATAACTGTTTGGTGCAGTCACGTAATAAAATCATCATCATGGTACTAAGTGCGGTAGTCACACTGCTCACCTGTGACTCTACCTTCAAAGCCCAGTGGCACCAATTCAAGATTATATCGGGGGGGGGGGGGGTATTCTTCAAAATCAAGGGGGTCATGGTTTCTTATATTTGTATCCAATGAAAATATGAAAAAGGTAGTTTCCCTTGAAAATACAAAAAAAGGAATAAGTATTACTCAAAATCTAAGAGGGGGAAGGCAAAAAGACATCGAGAAGAGCAAATGCTTTCTAGTGGCAAAGTTGTCGACATAGCCAAAAAATAATTTCAGGAATTCCGAATTTAAAGATTTAAAAAAAAAAACTACAAAGAATAGCCGTAGGCCTAACATACGTTTGACACAAACAAGCATGTGCAATGTTGCTCTCAACAACAGTTTTTAAGTTATCCTCATTTAAATTTTATCCCAACTCTGATGGAACCAAAAAGAAAAATCACTTAAGAAAAAAAACTAAACCATTTTAAAAGTAAACTATGAAAGATCAAAGAATCGAATGCGACGCGCGAGTTTAGTTTTGGCGACTCAAAAGGTACTCAGTGATTATTTTTCAAATTGAGACATATAACACCCCCTCTCCCCAAATTTAGCAGCACAATCAACTGCCCTAATATGTATTTCGGATCGTATTTTTTTATCGATATACTTCGAAGTTTTTGTTGTGTGTGCTTTTTTCCAAGATGCGTTTTTCTTTTGGTCAATAAATAAGCTAAAAATTTCCGCTAAAAAAGAAACCTTGCATAGATTACCAGTCACAAATAACAGTCAAAAAACTAGAAACGCGATTATCTCGTGGATTACCGAAGTCAAGCTAAGGTTTATTGTCTCCTGTACCCCTTCTTGCGATCTACCTTGTAGATCCTTCAAATTCCACAATACGAAAAACCTAATATACAGGGGGGAATGCGGACTCACAGCCAAAATGAATGAAAGATATACAGAAGGCAACAATGAAATGAAAATAATGACCACAATTAATATTAACCTATCGCCACAGCGACAATCCTAAACATTCGAAAATGTAAAAACAAATGTTTGAAGCTGCAAAAAGACAGAGTCAAGCTGAACAGTTCGCGTATATTCTGGGATATAAAAGAAACGTCATTTTTAAATGAGCAGAAAAAATAAAAAGGGTAACATACCTTGGGTGGCGACAAGAATGACAGGTATTTCAGAGATATTCCGAAAATGTGACATGCGGAGGTAGTAATTGTAAACGGTGGAGAAACTGACTTCACAGTCTAAGCTAAACACAAATATCACTGCATCGACCCATGTGGTGAACTGAAAGAGAAACCAAACCTGAGAATTGAGAAAAAATCCACAACCTTTTACAAAGTATGGAATCTATTAACAAATTGGTATATATACACTGTGGTATTGTTTTCAACGCTATGTTGAAAACAGTACCATTTCTCTTTGTCTGATCAATACCATTTCTCATTCTCTCTTTCTGTCTCATAAATACCCCATTCAGATTTCTTTAGAACCGGGAAATAGCGAAATCAGCTTCTAATAGTAAAATTCTTTGATTTCTCCTTTAGTATGAAAAAAAGCTTTATCGATAAAGAATTATCGGTAGTTGTATGTCATATGCAATGTCACCTTTGCTTATCGTTATATTAAAATAAGAATAGATACAATAAGAAAACAGAATGAATAAGAACAATGGCGACGAGTCTCTGGCAATGGTGACAACCAATTTGTCACACGCGATGTATCGAAAACTGAGAGGGTACTTATGTACTATACCGCCAACACTCAAGAAGTGAAGTTAGGTTAATCCTAATGAAAAATACCAAATTATGATCAAAATATAATATTTTAGAAACAAATTTGGGTTTTATATTTGCACATTAGGAGTGGGGGTAACCTAACCGCCACCCGATCCCCTTAATGTGCAAATATATAGCCCAAATTATATGATTCCAATGTTTTCTGTCACCCGCCCCTTGTTTTCCACTGAGCGTAAGCCAATTGTTTCTTAATAAAGACAGATAAAACCGGTTTTTTCTCGAGTTTTACAAAGCGTAAACTTGAGTGTATGCGGTATAATACATAAGTACCACTGAGAAGGAGGAAGGGACATATACTATGGCTTAAATTCATAGTATTTTAAAAATACAGAATCCAGATCAAAAACGTCCCTACTTTCGTGTCAAAACCAGAAAAGGGTCATGGCTCCGTAATCCGTTTAGAATGACCCCGTTGTGGCAGACATGGCTCAAATGAACAGACTATGTAAGGAAGGACATGACAAAAATATGACAAATTGTACATTACTACAACAGACAACCGGATTTAGTTTTCTGAAAGGTGACCATTTTAAGTGAAAACATCGTTCTTATCATAGGCAGCGCTATTGCGCTGCCTATGATAAGCTCTGACTTGAAGAGCGCAAGCATTATACATTGAACAAAAAAATCGTTCAAAGAGAATCAGTTGGAAAAAAGTGGTTATTCTAAACGATTAAAAAAAACTGTTTAAGATTATGATTAGGTAAAGACAAAAGAAAATACCTAAAAAGAAAAGACGGATCTCATTAACCAAAAGAAATTAATTTTATTAGGTAAAAACATTCCTCATAATTTCTTTGGACTGAACTCCTGTCGTTTTTGAATAGCATCAGAAAGCCGAGTCGGTTTAAGCGACTCGATGCACAGATCTATTGTTAACTGATACAAAGACGGGATATTTGAAAGAGTATGCGTGCAAACGCACCCTTAAGGGTTGGGAGAGGAATCTAGTAGCTATTACAAAATTCTACGAACCTGGCCTTAGTTGTTCGCATATTCGTTAAAAAGAAGACATGAGCCTCATAGAAGCAAGGATTTGGAAACTGCTTGAATGGATCATTTGGTACTTGTCAATTAGCTGGAACCCACGCAAGAAGTCAAGTTTGGTCAATACAAATGATATAAAACAAAATATGATTAAAATATAATAGTTAAGAAAAAAATTTGGGCAATATATTTGCACATTAGGGGGTGGAGAGTAAAGCATATGATATATTAAATACGTAACCTAACCTAGGTACCTTTTCCCCCCTAGACCCCAAAAAACAAAAGTTTAAATATTGTAAACGCAGTGACAAACCTCGGTTTGCAATCCAATTCTCTATTGAAAGGAACCCTTTTGACTAGTTTCTTAACCATCTTCCGTATACAATATATCGCGTGGGTTCCAGCTAATTGACAAGTACCGATCATTTTTGCTAGATAAATTTTGTACAGGCCAATTTGCACAAATTTTACTGACAAATATCAACTTCTTCACATTTTTGACAACCAAAATACATGAACGAAAGCCCAAATGACTGATGCTTTTTCCACAAGATGGTTGGCATTATTATTATTATTATCAAAACCAGTGTATACTCTATTCTTACTTTCTCCCTCCTTTTTTTATAGGAATTTGACCTCACAATATATCATTTGATATAAAATAAATAAACAAATAATCTTCACTTTCAAGCCTTATGTCACTAGCATTTCTTAGCGCCGCACCGAAAAAAATTTATTCATACGGGTCTGCCACACAGAATTTTACCGTTAAAGTCAAACAAGATAAAAGATAATATAAAACTTAAGGAACACATTTAAAGGAACAAAATTAGTCCAACAACAAATCATCTGCCTGTCGAGTCGACTGCATTATCAAATTCTTATCATAGCTTCATGGATAATCTCCAACTAAAAAGAATAGGCTGAATGCATCCTTACACTAAATCAAAAATCTTGATAAGAATGCTAAGCCGGAGGAGGGGATTCCTTTTCTTTAAATCACCCCGTTTTAACACGCCGGCGTTACAGTCCCAACTTCCTCACGACAGCCAAATAAAGGTCAGATGAAGGGTGAAATTGAACCTAGAGGAACGTTTGGTATATCGGTCAGTGGCATTATTAGAGACTTAAATTCAGTTTTTAATATAAATACAGGTTTTCAATAAAAATTGAAAAACCTTGGAGAATTTCGGGTCAAAGAAGTACAACACACCCAGCTTTCTAATAAAAAGTGGGCGTTGGAGGGGCGTAGGAGGTGCCATTAGAAATCTTTGTTTCTCCAAACTTTAGAACAGACATCCTTGCATGATTCTGATTCACACAAGATGTAGCATGTCAACCTTTCCACCAAAAATTTGGAGGGGGGATAGAGGGGCCACAGGCCCATCTCACTGTTCCCCTCCACTCTGTTCCTCCCATCATTCGTATCCTTGCATGATTCCGGTCCAAACAAGGTGCAACATGCCTAGGCCTATTTCTGCGCTAGAAAATTTGTGGCCGACAGGAGTAGAGGCTGTTGCTGAGGCCACAAGTCCTTTATATTGCTCCGATAACGCCGACTAAAAAACTCCTACGTTATTTCACTGTCAAAATGGTGCAAAACGCCAATATATCAATGGGAAAGGTGAGGATGTTGGAGAGGTCATGGTTTCACTGGCTTTCACAATGAAAGATCGCCGAGCTTCTGAAATTATCAGTGAAGATGTTGTGAACGAAGTTTATAATTCTATTTCCCTTGAATATAATGCTAAATTTGAAAAAATTGAATCAACCCTTCAAAGACTTTATAAAGCTGTGAACTTGCTTGAAAATAAAATTTCTATAATAGAGGATAGGGTTGACCAACTTGAGCAGGATACCTTACTTGACACCCTAATTTTCTACGGTGTGAAACCAAACCCCAATGTGGAATTGATGGATAATCTTATTGAATTGATAACAAAAATAATGGGCTTGCAAGATTAAAAAAAAATGGACCTCTTAAAGGCTAATCGAGTCCGTCAGCCTGCTACTCAAACTGAGAATGTGAAAATTGCCCCCATCCTGGTAAAATTTTCAAACTTGGATATTGCTCGAAAAGTGTTTGCAGCAAAAAGTAAGTTGGTTAAGTCAGGTGTATTTGTGTCTGAAAACCTAACTAAAAAGCGTCGCGATCTATTAAACGTGGCTCGCAGCTCCTTTGGTCCAAGAAGTGTTTGGTCTGATCATGGACAAGTTCTAGCCAAAGTTCCGGGTGAAACTCGTATACGTAAAATTAACTATTCGCATGAATGCATTAGTATGTGACTTGTTAGTATTTTTCTTATTTTGTAAATGCCTTCCACAGTTCATTGATTTTCATTTATTTACTTTATTTATTTTTTCATTTTTGTTTCTCTTTCAGTGCTAGTGGTTCATTCCGATAATACCTGCTGTCCAATTAGTTATTTGATTGTTTGTAATCCTTTGACAGGTTTTTCTTTTGCAATTGATTTAAGTAAAGATTTCTTTTTGGTTCATCTGGTGACTTTAATAGACTCCAAGTAAAACCTGTTTTTGTGAATTTTTTAAGCCATGAGAGTCGGCTTTGGAGTTTGAATATAATCCTTTCGATGTAATTAGTATTGTAAATAATTATGTGGGTCAGGCTAATCAAAGTCCGATTAATATAAACCCTATTTGTTATAGTAAATATGTTTCGGATTTGGGGGGGAGAGGAGGTTACCAAAGGAAATTATTCTTTGACAGCATTTAAGTTTAACATTCAGGGTCTCTCCTCGCCAATTGATAATTTAAGACAAATTGTTTCTGATGGAGAGCCTGATGTTGTGGGTTTATGTGAGATGTTTTTAATTAATTTTTTAATATACAGAGATGGTTAGGAGCTAGATTAAGTTGGGTCAGGTATTTAATATAATGCGTTGTGCGTGGCCTGCTTTCCATAATTCTTTATCGTAGTTTTCATAATTTTGTTTCGAAAGTATTATATTATCACCATTTTTTGGTATACATCATTAGGATTAACGTAAGTTCTATTTTTGGGTGTGTTTCTTTGAATTGACAAGTGCCGAGTTTTCATGATTCTTATCAATTTTTTATATGCAGTGAATTCAGTTAAAAAAGTGTCTAGCCAGGTAAAGAATCTTCATTTATCGATGTAACCATACACAATATGTATGCAAGATATTTATGCATTTGTGGCCAAAAATTTCAGTGGTCCATTTGTACATCGTAAATAATTAATTTGACTACATTGCATTTCCAGCTATATTTAAAATGATAAGAAAGTATAAAAACGAGTAAAACTTTTGACAATAAACAGTCATTTGATCTTAAGTATATTTATAATTTCATTACCAACACCAGAAAACAATAGAGAATAGTGATAATGAATAACAATCTACGTTTTAATTTAACTCCACCAATTATCTTTTCGAAAATAGTTTCAGGACTTTGTGCGTATTTATGGGTGCATGTGTGTATGCTCCGTAATGCTCCTAAGGAATAAATACAAAAAAGGTCTTGGGGCTTAGTGTCCTTCTTTACTCCTTGTATAAGGTCAGATTTTAATCCTCTAATGGCGTGTCATATTGTTTGGAATAAGTTGCCTGAATCAGCTCGAGGGTGCAACTCATTCGGTTTGTTTAGGAAAAAAAAAAAAAAAAAAAAAAAATATTTAAAAATATTTTGTTTTAGTTGATTTATTTTTGATTTTTTTTTTTATTTTATTTTTTTTTTATTTATTTTTTTTTTTTTTTTTTTTAGTCTGTTTAATCGAACTAATTAATTTAGTTTATTTATTTTATTTTTTCTATAGTTTTCATTTTATCTAT
Organism: Artemia sp. Qi Xiang Cuo; assembly: GCF_049724085.1. NCBI lineage: Eukaryota > Metazoa > Arthropoda > Branchiopoda > Anostraca > Artemiidae > Artemia > Artemia sp. Qi Xiang Cuo. The sequence goes on along the minus strand of NC_142814.1, from coordinate 21,747,303 downwards.
ATTTTCTTTTCTTCTCCTTTGTATGTGAGTAAGTGTTTTGTTTTTCATTTTTGAGTAAGCATTTCATGTCTTCCCCCTTTGTACAGGCCAATGAGCCTTTGGGGGAATAATAGCATGTAATATTGTATGTGTATATATAATGAAGAATAAAACTTATCTTATCTTATCTTACTTCATGCTTCTAAAAAAGCTAATAAATACGACTGATTTTGCTTCAAAATAAGTCTTGTGCTAAATCCTTGTGCTAAAAACTTAGTGATGGGAAGGGCTACGAGCTTTTACGGGTGCCATGGGCCTGCTTAGTTTCTCCAATAATACAGATTGAAAATACTTGCGTTATTCCGCTTCAAAAAAGGTGTAACGTGCCTACCTTTCTGCTAAAAATTCGGCAGTAGGAGGGAGTTGGGGTAGTCAACAGCTCAATTTGTATCTCCAAAAATACTTATTAAAAATGATTACGATTAAACCAACTTTCTAACAAAACCTGGTGGCAGGGAGGGTGTTCAAGGGGCAAAATACCACCGTTGGTCCTCCAATCGTACAGACTGAAAATATGTTCGTACCCCAATTCAAACAGGGTGCAAGGAACTTGCGATACAAATTAGGCGCTGAGAGATAGGTGACTGCAGGGGGAAGGGGTATGCTGGTCCATTTTGGTCTTAATAATAGAAACTGAAAACCAGTGATTCCGACACAAACAAGCTGCAACACAGCCAGCTTTCTCCTAAAAGTTGGCGGTAGGAAGGGCAGTGGTTATGGAAAGGCCATTTTATACTCCCAATAATACATATTGAGAATTCTTATTCCGAGTCCACTTGTAACAAGGTGCAACGTGCTTGTATTTGAGGTAAAAACCTGGTGATAGAAGATGTGTGGTTAGGAGAGCTTTTGCAATGGCCAAGAACTTTCTTTTTGCCTTCCTATCATACTAACTCAAAATTCATACACGATTATGGCTCAAACAAGACACCGTGTGTGTGTGTGTGTGTGGGGGCGGGGGGTAATGGAGGGGGTACGAAAACATATTGACCCTGTAATCATACAAATTAAAAATCCTAGCATGATTCTAGTTCTAACAAGGTACAATCCTCTCAGATAAATAGTTTGCGTAGGAGCGGAAGGGGAGGCGTAGGAAAGGTTTTTAGCCCACCTTGCGTCATCAGCCATACAGAACGAAAATCAGTGCCTAATTCCACTTCAAGCAAGGTTTACATGCCTATATTTTAATAGTGTGAGAAGACTATGTATAATGAGGACTTGGCTCATTTATACGCTGAGTCTGGACTTAGTTTGTTTTTGCACTGAGCGAGGACCTAGCTTGTTTTTGTACTGAGCCAAGACTTAGCTCATTCTTTTACTGGATCAAGATTTATCTCGTTTCTACACAGGGTTATTATCCGATTTCTCTTTGTTGAAGTATTAGCCTCAGATTTGTAATCAAGAAACTAAAAATCCTATATACAAATTTTGGTGAAAATCAATCGCCAATTGTGACATATGTACTTATTTTGTTTTTAAGTAGGAAATTCATGCTACGATATTATTGATTGGTAAATAATTAATGTCTAATCACTTAGGACTCTTCGTTTGCTAAAACCAGAAGAATCGTGAGTTGAAATTCAAACCTAGAAAAGAAAAAACAGACTGAACAAGTTTATCTTTTACGGTAGAGAACTTAGTTTTATGAACAATTATGCAAGGGTCTAAGGGGTATTTAAGAAGTAAAGGTAGGAGAGAAGAAGGTAAAGAATACGGCATTGGACTTTACAGTCCACAGTTTCTTCAGTCAGGAAGTGCAATGGGGAACCAGAACATTCTATTGCAGTGGAACATATTCTTAGAAAAATTTGATCGCAAACACACACTTGGAGCGAGTCGGTCGATCCTAATTTACTGCTACAGGAGTCGGAGTCAATCGAAATTTGGGGTTTGGGGTCGGAGTTGCCCTGGAATATTTTCTGCCCACTCAGAATGACACGTATTTACCTATGTAGACATATTCAAATTTTCGAAAATAAGCAGACCTTGAAATTCAGGAGCCAAGGGTTGGAGCCAGAGTTGAATATTCGAAAAAAAGAAGTTCAAATCGTACCTTTCAAAGGTAAAGATTTCAGAATTTAAAATACTAGAATTCTACAAGTCAAGAGTCAGCATCTCAAAATTAAGTGGCAGATAAAGTTAAAAATGGAACTTGGATTTTATGTGATTACATGAAGGTAAAAATGATTTTGTGATCAAAGCTGCAATTTTCACTTATTCCTGGACGCGAGAAAAGGACTCCAACTATCTTATGAACTGAAAGAGATAGAGGAAAATGAATTGGACTGGTCACTCCAGTATGACTTCAAACTTTCAACTATGGAGGGATAGTGCGTAAATCTCAAGTTTTAAAAAATTTCACATTAAGCCTTTTGAATTAAGATAGCCGTCGGATTAGAACAGTTCTACAGAAGAAGCCGGCAGTGAAGCAAGAGAATTTTATGTATCCTTTTTTGTACTAGGGAAGTATCACTTTTTGGACAGACACATTTTATGTCACTAATTCACAGAACGTGACTATCAATACAAATAAAATTTGGGGACTGATATGCAGCGCATACTTATATTGTTCATCTGCCGAGTGAAATAGCATAGATCACTTTATCTATTCATCTGACGGTTAGTTACTAACCATACAAACTCTAATTAACCAACACATGCTTTGACTCTTAATGGACAGCGTGAGATAGGCCAAATTTAGGAGACAGCGCTCTAGCGCCGCCTTTAGTAAAGATCCATAACGCTTCAATGTATTATTATTGTTTTCTTTTTTGCCAGAACCACTTCATATGGAAGGAATGATCGTTTAAACTTGGGAGGAGGCTCCTTCAATTGGAAATTGAAAGTTCTAGTTCTCCTTTTAAGATTTAAAATTGATCGGATGCCCACAGCCTAAACCTCGGCCTTTTTAGATACTCCCCTGAAAACAGATAGAATTTTTGAAAAGCCATTTTGTTCAAAATAGTCGAAAGGTCTAACAATTATGCCTCTTGGGAGTCTTACCCCACACAGCCCCCGGAGCAAAGAAAGTAAATTATGAAATTTTTTTCCATTTCTTATATGTAGGATTTATCACTGGGAAAGGGGGGATGTTTGATCATGGGTGTGTGCAAAAAGTATAAGGATATTGAAGTAGAATTTCAGGGAATACTGAGGGATATATTGAACTAAACCAGAAGACACTATGTCCCTTCAAGTTGTCAAAAAGGCGCATCTTCAACATCTTAGGAACAGGTAAGGGGATTAAATTGAAACTTTCTGGGCTACTACTGCTACTGCTACTGTGACTACAACTACAACTATTTTGGAATTTGATTAAGGTTGCTTTCGATGGCGACAATTATGAGACTACTTGCGACTTCGACCACGACTACTTGCGACTACTCGTGACTGTAACTCCAACTACTAGCGGCTGCGACTACTTTTATTTGCGACTACCTTCGGCAAATGTTGAGGAGAATATTGAACAAAATCAAAACATACTATGTACGTGCTGGTTGCCAAAACGGTGTATCAGAAACATATCAAAGAGGATGAGGGTATTAATTTGAAAGTTTCAGGGCATATTCAGGGGTATGTCTGGACGTGATCGGAGAACAGCCAAACCCTCCTCCCTGCCCAATTTAGAGGCCCCCTTCAATATTGACCGAAAATTAGGAAAAAAATTGCTCAAAATAGCCAAAAGGTCTAATAACTATATCTCCGGGGATGCTAAACTATCCTCAGCACCCGGGGTAATTGTTGTAAATTATGCAATGTGTCCATTGTTCACACACAGGATTTGTCATTCGAAAAGGGGAAATGCTTGATCCTGCATGGGTCCGAAAAAACTAAGGGTGTTAAGGAGAAACTTCAGGGAATGTAGAGGGGGATGCTGAACTAAATCAAAGGACACTGTATTCATCTACGCTGTCAAAAGGGGGAATCTGGTATTCCCCCTGTTCTTAGGAACAATTAAGGGTATTAACTCGAAATTTTCAGGACCATTACTGCTACTACTACTACTACTACTGCGACTGCAAGTAGTTGCGACTATGACTGTGATAAGTTGTGACTGCAACAAATTGCGACTGTGACTACTTTTAATGCAACTACTTTCAGGAAATGCTGAGAGGGATGTTGAAAAAAAAAAAATAATAATCAAAACACACAATGTGCATGTGGGCTGTCAAAAGGGCACGTTAGAAATATTTATGTAACATATCAGGGTGTTAAATTGAAACTTTCAGGGCGTGTCAAAAAGTGCTTGGAGGGCAAAGGCTCCCCTTGAGCTTTTGGATGCCCCCCTCAATACTGATCAAAATTCTGAAAGAGCTACTTGTTCAAAATAGTCAGTTCTAATAGCAATGCCTCTGGGGACACTATGCCCCCCAGCCCCCAGAGAAAGGGCTATAAATTGCCCATTGTTTAAATACTGAATTTATCACTGTGAAGGGGGGGGAGCACTGTGATTCTAGGTATATCAGAAAACACTAAGGGTATTAAGGAAAAACTTCAGGGAATGTTAAAAGGGCTGTTAAACTAATTCAAAATTTACTATGTGCATCTAGGTTATCAAAAGGGCGTATTTCCAATAGGCTACCTTAGGAGCGGCTAAAGGTATCAAACTTTAACTTTTTGGCCACTAATACTGCTACTACTCTGACTGCAACTGCCACCACTTATGACTGCGACTGTGACATTTGCAAATGCGACTATGACTATTTACGACTACTTGCAAGCGTGACTAATTGCGACTTCAACTACAGTTACTTGCGACTGGGACTGCGGCTACTTATGACTGCGAATACGTGATACGGCTGCTGCGACTACTTGCGGCTACTACTACTCGTGACTGCGGCTGCGACTTGTACCTGCGACTTCGACTGCAATTACTGCGACTTGCGACTGCAACTACTTGCGATTGCTAACAGATGCAACTCGACTGGTAAACATTTTTGTCCCTATTTACAACATTAAAAAAAATGCACTGAAATACAAAACTTGATTGCAGAAATTTCTAGGAATTAATATCACAATATAATAAATATTTAGTTTATTTTCATTAGTTCTTTCCAGTCATCTTGATTATTATAGTGACTTTTTTTCGTCGATGTTTTGAAAAATTAAAGCACTATAGTTTTGATTTTTGAAAAAACAATAATATAGTTTTCAACAAGACGCAAATGACGCATTAGGCTTTAAAACTATTACGGTTAAGGGACTTGGGGGACTTGGGCAGCATCCAAAATTCTGTTTATAGTAATTTGTGTTCGTTTTAAGTTTTACTTTAACATTCAATTAAATTTTTCTCGTTTAAAAGATTTGTTTATTCGTCTATATCAGCATATTTTATCTTTATATTTGATATAATTATTTATTCTAATTTCTGTTTGTTTTTCGGTTTCATTTATTCTTTGATAGTAATTTCTCGTCATTTTTGAGTTTGAATGATTATAGGATTTAGTTCTCCTGGTCTTTATATCGTTCTTAACTTCCTTTCAAAACTTGTTGTTCGGATTTTTTTTTTTTTTTTTTTTTTTTTTTTTTTTTTTAAATCCCTTCAAAGAGAAATCCGGATGATTCAAGTTTGAAAAACCCAGATGCCTCTTGTGAGTAAAGAAACAAATTATGTTCGTTAACGAGATGCCAAACCGGGGTATATTCCCTCGCAATTTAACGATGGTCTTTTTGACTTCCAATTCAGCAGACTGATCCTTAAAGCATATGTTTCACTAAAATTTGCATAAACTACCCTTAAAGGTATGTTTAAAATTTCCACCATATCACCGTAAACAAAAAGGGGGGAGGGATGGTACCATTAGCAAATATGCATAAGCCAGCTACATGCTTATAATGCGAAAAAATTCTAACATTGCGTTTCCAAATGATTGACGTTCTAACAAAAGGCTTTTATTTTAAACGACGAACTGTATCTCCCTGGTTAGCTCTATTATCCCCCAAGGGGTTGCATGCTAAATATTTCTGTGTACACCAAATGCAGACATGAGCACAGATATTTTTTTTGGGGGGAGGGGGAGGAGGAGGGCAAATTTGGAATAGCGGAAACGATAGTAGGATTACTAAATGAAAAGCCAAAGAAATTACAGAAGACATATAACAGTATCAACGTTTGCCCACCACCCCAACCGCCCACCAGCACGTACGTAACTGTTGTAAAGTGTGAGGCCCGAACGTAAAACCTATCGCTAGCTCCAAGACACAGGGGATATGATCCGATGAATAGGAGGCAGTGCGAAAAGCCACGGTAGAAAGCGCAAAAAAAGTGTGCAGTTACGGTAGAGTATTCAACCCCTTGATGTTGTAACCCCCTGTATCTTTCATGATGTTTTAATCAAAGGATTTTAAATTTTTGACAGCATTTTATTGCGTAAAAATTTTTCGTAATCCCTGTTAGACCATATTATCCACGTTTTCAGGCTTTTGAATACATTATAAGGGAACAAAGGATAAGAGCAGCCCCAAACCTTGAAACAATTTTATTGATGAGGGTAGTTATGAGGAAGAAATCAAACTAGCCCAAAAATGGGGTGCCCCGCCTAATCTTATCGCTTGGGTGAAGTAGTCATTGAGGTTACAATAAAAAGGTTGGGACATCTAAAAAGGGGGATTTTTTGCATAAATTTTATTTTAGGCCTATATAGCCTAATACTCAAAAAGGAATTTAGAATTGAATCATGATCAACAAGCTAGTATACCATGAAATGGGCAAAGAATAATTGACTAAGATAGGTTAGGTTTAAATAACTAGGAGTTCAAACAAGGACTAACAAAACTTATATGCCACTCTTTTATTCTATTATATCCCGATGGACTAAATATCGGTATATATATATATATATATATATATATATATATATATATATATATATATATATATATATATATATATATATATATATATATCCCTCCACAGTTTTCTGACAGCTCACGTTAAATTCCATTTTTTTTTATTTTTACAGTCATATTAAGGCATTTTACCGCTCCCCCTAGATTATGGGGCCTAAAACCGTTACTGACTGTAGTATCAAGAAAATCCAGACATAAAAAACGAAAAATACACTAAATTCAAGATCATCATGGATATAAATAAAAAAAATTCTGAAGAGTCCTGTTACTTATCAAAACTTTATCAGCTTTCATCAAACTATTGAAAAAAATAATTGATTTGTAAAAAAAAATTAAACCGCTGACGGACAATAAAAAAATGCTACGTCCCTAACCCAGATTTTTCCATCTCTAACCTCCAGGTAATTTCTTTATTTTCTAACGGACTGGCAATTTCAAAATTTACCGAATTAAATAACATTCATCACGATCACTCCCATTCGTAACACAACGGATCATCTTCAACTTCATTATAAAACTTGACATTTTTCTGCTTTCTATAGAAATATAAAGGGGCAGATAAAAATTCTAGGGTTGACAGACAGCATTGACAAAGACTAGATTATTAATTAACGTATATTTATGTCCAGTTGAGAATAGAAAATTACCCGCTGGGTCCATTTCTAAGCCATTGAACGCATCTAAAAGTTTCCCAAATAATAGCTTCGAGCATGACCTTAGCTAAATTTTGGAAAATTCCCCGCTAATTCTAATCCTCTTTATAAAAAGGTAGGCGGAGGGGAATTCTAAGCCCCCCTCGTGGTGGACAATGATTAACGTATCTCAGTACATTAGCCTATTTCTATTGTAACATAGTTACATATGTGATCTCATGAATGACCGCTGGAAGAATATGGATAATATAAAATACAGGGAGGGGGCTATGGTACCTCCACTTCTAAAATATCATGGTATTGATGATATGTTCCATATATATTTGTCGCTCTTATCTTAACTGGCCCTCAACTATATTTGTCAACTGATGCGTAATATCTGCAAGCAGGCAGAAGCTATGGGAACGGTCCTAGAGGCGTCTCGAGTATTTAAACGTTCAAAAACTAAAAACGTTCAAAAATGTGAGTACAAAAATTTTCTGTAATTTCAGAAACCTAAAAATAATTCGTATCGACCAGAATGATCCAAAAAGGTTTTTTCTGCAAAAAACTGTCATTAGAAAACCATTTACGATACCTCCTTCCCTCCCTTAACTCCTTGAACAACTTGTAGACTGCGTGTACTAGTGTAATAAGTTAATTTGTTTGACATATTCGAATTTACAACACCTGGCCTCATAATCTAATAACGTATGCTCGTATTTCTATTTCCGCTAGTAAGAAAAATGATATTTATGTCCTCAGAGGGCTGTTCCGGGTGTCAGGCCTCAAGAGATAGGGGTGGTGGCCAGTCAATTTACGTAAATGTTCGTATTCCACGCCAATTTGAGTGACAGATATGAAGTTAAAAAAATATCGGGACTACTGTGACAATTGTTCAAATTAAAGAAGATAAAAAGTAAGGGGATACTGTACAGGATACTCAAAAGGGGATCTTTTAATAGCAAAACTGCTCTTTTTCCCACTTTCTAAACCGTCTGCCTGAACTGCATTTCTATCTGACAAGCTTGTAGGGCTGAAATTAGTCCATTTTAGATTATGATTTGAAAACTATCGTACCAGGAAAAAACGCATCCATGCAAACCTTTGGTGACGAATGGCATAATTTATACCCCTTCCCCCGAACATTTTTGAAGAACATTTATTTCTACCTATCTTGGCTTTTATATTTCTCTGTATTAATCGAATTAACAGTATATACACGAAATTTAAAACAGGGATCAACAAAATTTCCAAAATATAATTTATTTTTGTAACCCTTCAAGCCTAATTATCTATATTGAAGGCTCAGGGAGTTTGGATCTTAAATATTGTCATTTGCTAAGAGTGGCATAATTAGTTGTTTGCATAGATGTCCACACAGGAGTAACGCTCGCTTTTCATGGTCATTAAGCCATTAAATTTATTGTCGACTTAAGCCATTTCTGTTCATCTTGTCAAGCAATTTACAGAGCTGAAAAAATTCTAGTTCCTTCGGGCTACCGGGCAGTGTCCCCGCTAATTTTTCTACGCAATAGTAACATTCATATAAATTTTTATTTAGATTTTTCCTAAACACTAGCAACAATAATAGAAGAGACAATCTTATGTGAGCATAAGGACAATTAAAATTTCTCAATGAAGCAATTAACGAATGTTGGCTATCACAGCCGTTTTTTCAGTGTCAACAAAGAGCCATAGATTCTGCCACCGAAAGTTTTATTTGGCACATTTTTGCCGCAAAACAACCCTTCGCTTTGCGAGTATCTTTGGCTAGTTTTAAATTTCTTCGGTGCTTGTCAGTCATCCAGAACACACTCAAGTAGTGAAATTAGGTTAATCATAATGTGATGATTACCAAAATATGATAAAAATAAAATACTTCAGTGACAAAATAATAGAAATTACAACAAAGAATTATGGAAAGCAGGCCGCCCAGACCGCATTATATTAAATACCTAACCACCTCTATATATTAAATATTTAATAAAAATATACCTGCGTCATAGTTTTTTTTCACGAAAGAATAAGCTAATTATAACCGAATGCGAGAGAAAAACTGACTTACTCACATTCAAGAAAGCAAACTTCTTGATTGTGTTCTGGATAACAGACAAGTGCCATTTCTTCTACTAAACAGAACTATTCCAGAACATACAAGCACTCAAGGGGGAAGGACTAGGGGCAATAGCGGATCCAGGAATTTGGTTCGGGGGGGGGGGGTACTAATTTTCGACTCGGTTTTCGACTAATTTTTACTATGGTTTTACTAATTTTCGACTCGGTCAAAAATTTCGGGGGGGGGGGTTCAAACCTGTTAACCCCCCCCCCTCCTGGATACGGCCTTGACTAGGGGCCTCACTCCTTGTCCCAAAGCTAACAATTTCTTTTACAATCCTGTAAGATTTCCCCATATAGTTGATGTAAATATTGTATTTTTCTATTTTGACGAAATTCGCACCCTACCTCCAATCCATTCTACCTGCCGGAATGAAATTTATATGTACGCGTATGTTACAGGGGTTCTAACTTTAATCTTGAACAAATTTATCGTCGATGTGTTTCCACTGTATACACTATACTAATCATAAACTGTTCAGAGTCTGTTACTTGTCTGTCTTCTAGTCTTTAAATCATGCTTTTCATTATAAACAGACCTCTGAATAGCTGTGCCACCAACCATTCAAAAAGCTATTTACCCTTCTCTGAACAGAGAATAGAAAAAAAGCAGACGTCTCAACTTACAAAACGTCTTGCTTTGTTTATAAACATGCAAATTTTTTCAGAACCGGACTTGTGTTGACTGACAAAATAGATCATGTCAGTCTCTCGATTAATTTACGGACAGAATTAATCTTGGAGAAAAAGTTCCCATCCCCTGATTTGAGGTGGGGGGGGTAAACAATCCCAATGAAAAACGTAAATAAAGATCTATTTACAACATATATGCCACGTTAAATATTATAAGCATAACTATCTTTACGTAAAACTAACACGTATAAGATCTCCACTGCCAGGGCTCCACGGAGAGCTGCAGCAACTGTGACTCATGGGTCACATGCACCAATATCTCGTGGGTAATAAGTTTGTAGGCTCCCCTTTCACGTTTGCAGATACGTTCTGATTATTAAAGTTATTATTCGTAAAGGAGGCCCTAGACGGTCAATCACTTTAATCAAAAGTTTCTGTCAGTCAATTGACTCAAGCATGATTGACCGTCTAGGAGCCTGTTTGACGCTTGACTCAAGCACTGACGGTGATTGATAGAAATTTTGAATGACTTAATCATTTTGATCAAAAGCAGCATGTTACATTAGCTCTGGTTAAGATTGAAGGGTCGATTGAAGGTTGATTGGAGCACACGTCAATCGATTGACAGAAGCTTTTGATCAAAATGATTGACCGTTTAGGGCCTCCTTAAGGTCAACGTGTAATTAGAGAACTTCCGAAAGTTCTGTGTATACGAAGTAATCGTCAAACTCTGTATCTGTTTTGTTTTTGTTTTTATCTGTATTAATACTCTGTACAATGTACTGCGGTTAATAGGCATATCTTAGACGGTTCATTGTGTAAACTCTTTTATTAGTGTACGATTTATTTTCGCATATAGAAGAGTGCATCTCTTCTTGCTTACTTTTTATGGCATTAAATGTCTAAAGTATAATAAACACCGATATCAAAAATTCTAAAAGAAAATTAAAATCGGAACTTCGGTTTCGAAATCAGGATCCCCCGTATTATTTGCCACAAATTGATAAGAGTTACAGAAACTTGGCTCGGGTTATCGAAGAGATAATATGAAGTTCTATGAGCATTCCAAGTTATTTTATTTTTAAAACGTTGATCTTCGAATCCAGGGCATTTTATTAGCACAAAATGTAGGGAATCCACAAAATCAAACATTCAAATAGAGATAGTCACAGAAAAAATGTTATTTCTGGAAAGCAAAGGCAGCTCCAGTTCTTAGAAGATCTATCTAATCCATCTGGAAAAAAATCTACCTTGTCTAGAAAAAAACTTACCTCTATAAAAAGTGATGGAAATAAAAAAAATGGAGAAAAAAAATTGACGCGTTAGGACAACTTTGAAAATTATTTCTAAGTGAACGGAGCAATTTCGTATATAACAAAGTTCATACCATCTTGCGCACTTTTAATAGTTGCGCAATTTTAATCACTCGATTAAAATACAAGAGGGATCAAATCGAAAATTTCAGAAACAACCTAAAAAATTGGGAATTTGGCATTCGATATCGATTTTTTGTGAGTTATTTCCAAGAAATCTAGAAGAGATAAGAAATTTGCTCCCCTTTTCGGAAAGATAATTTAATTTTATGCAGGGGAACAACATAAAATTGTTCTGAAAAAGTTTTCTTTCCACGCTAGGATAATTCTGCTTTGACACCAAATACAACGTGAGGGAAAAACCGTTTTTTTTTTCAGGAAAACTACTAGAAATTTTACAAACTCAACTGGAACTTTGACTGCCCCGTTCCATGATTCCCATCCCAAGAAAAATTTCAACTTGCATCTTTTACCACTTCGGAGCTACAAAAAGCTGTTCACGAGAAAAAACAACTTCAAAAGCAGTGGTGTTGCTCTGCAGCAAATAGAATAGCAGCAAAACCGACTCAACTATGGTAATTCGTACCACCAAACCCCATACACAGGTGTGGGGTCTTGGTCTCCTTAAACTTTAAGAGATGCTTTACAATAGGTTATTGAAATATTATGTCAGATAAGAACAAAGATACCTGCAATTCTGGTTGGCCTCCTTCGTCTCTTATCAAAAGTAAGTGTGACTGTCCGTCTATCGAAACTTCTTTCTTGAAACGACCACCCTCCGGACTTTCCTCTTGCATGTACGTTCCAGTGAGGTAACGATGGACTAAAGCCGATTTCCCAGAAGACAGAGCTCCGACAATGCCTAATCGTAAGTCCGGAACGTTTCTTGCTAAAGTCCATTCTTGACTATTTACGAATGAATCTATAAGTAAGAAACAAATGATTATTAATGAATCTTCATGGTCCCGTTAATGAAGAAAGAAATTATGATCCATATTTAATCAGGGTGCGACAATCACAAGGATTTCATGTCAGGGAATTCGTATTTACACGGCCATCATCTAAAACGGAAACAAACTCCCTCCGAAAAAAGACAAAGATCCCTAAATACTTGACGGGCTTTTATGGAATTTTACTGAGTAGCAAGTGACCAAAATTTAATAAATTGGATTATTTTCTTGCTTACTAGTTGTGATTAAATGGGTAAAAAGGGGCAGAACCAAAAAATTCTGAACGGTTGCCGTATAGCATGTAAATATTGGTTAGCCTTTCAAAGATAAAAAGAGTTTTAGGCGATGTCAGTGAGTGTCATTAAAATGATTTATCCAGGGCGGATGAAGAAAGAAATAATGGCTGTAGTGATGGCTTGCTTTATCAATTAATGGTGAATACAATATAACTAGATACCATCTTCCAGTAATAGCCACATTAAAAAAATAAATTTTTTCCATCATTTCTGACACAACCTAGCAACTTCACACTGTAATTGCTCAAAAATCATTTGTTACAAGGGACGTGCTGTGATTCGGGACAGTCGATGGGACTTATTTTTGACAAATCCATATTTTAAAAATCTTGCAGCGGTCTGGAGAAAATGACTGGATCGGACTTATTTCGCAAATTGTATGCATTTTTCCAGTCGTAGCAAAGGAAAGACTGTATCAGCTTGATTTTTGAAGGGCATTGAACATTGCAGAGAACAGGTAATAACAATTTAAAAAAGACATGCTTTTGCGCCTTCATTAAGACCCTTAGTTCTCCCTCCGTCCTCCTCTCTCTCTCTCAGTTTTTATATACAATACCAAAAGTAGAACTTATAGCTTCAATATTAGCCTATTCTTGAAACAAGAAACTTCAACGAAGCAAATATAAGATGTGCTCTTTTTTATGGCAAAGGGACAAAGAAAAGCGCTTTTGAGGCAAATCCTAGCTCATTCAAACGGAGAAGCTGAAAAGTGATCCCATTCCTTTTGGTGAATTACCTTACAATTCCAGTAGAGTAAACACGAATACATGGAAAAAGGAGAACGATAATCCTTAACAGAGGAAAGAGATACACAAAAAGATAAGATTCAAATGAAGAGCAATGGGGGTAGATCTAGAGTTTCTATTCCTATACAGTTATTAAGCTTAATATGGCACAACTGTGATAAAGATTTAGACCTTGAATATCACACTGAGACTCTTTTCTTTACCGTAAGAAGAGATTAAGTTTTTTAGAACAGAGAACTACTACAGTAGAGGGCCCCTACTTTATCCAACATTTAGGGGGATTCGCCAATAAATGCACCTGTGGTACATGCCACATGCCACAATGCATCGTGGCTTTCTGAAACTCTTATGAAACATCAATGGGTAAATAGAGCAAGATTTAAGCATCAAGGACATATACAGGGGAAAGGTCTCGGGGTCAGACCCTACTTTCCCAAACAATCCAAAATTGTCTTGAATTTCTTGGCATTTTTTATTCAAATCACCAAATAAAATCATTTTTTTATTATTATGGAACTCTTCCCCAAATATATCTTATTATTAGGTCCCTGACAATAGGCTACGTATGTGCCTGTTATCAATTATTAATTGTTTGGATCGGTTGCCTAACTAATAACAAATTCAGAATAATTCTTTTCCAGTTAGCTTTTTGTGTTAACACTGATCGGAAACCAACGGGCTTTTTCATTTCCACTTGACTGAAAAGTGGAAAATATATATATATATATATATATATATATATATTATATATATATATATATATATATATATATATATATATATATATATATATATATATATATATATATATATATATATATATATATATATATATATATATATATATATATATATATATATATATATATATATATATATATATATATATATATATATATATATATATTTATATCAAGGAGGCACACTTGTGCCTCTTCAAAGAGGCGACCCACCACAATGTTAATCGATTTCCGGTCCTAGAGGTCGCAGAGAGACCGCGGTGATGACATTTTGTTGCCCAAGCTCAAACTAAGAAAAGTGCAAAATTTCATCCTCCTCCGACTTTGTCTTCATGGGGTAAACTGGGCCGGAAGTTTCGACCCTCCCACCGCAGCCCCCCTTTAACGTTGTCCGATTGGGCTGAAATTTAGAGGTTAAGCTTTCCTAGGGCCCGGGAGCTTATCCTCGAAATTTCAGCTCAATCCGATCACTGTTTTCCAAAAACCAGATATAGCCACTTAATGTTCATTTCTCTTTTTCTTTATTAGCCACGCCTACAGGCCACAGTTGGCAACGGATCCGGGTGAATGAGGACTCATTCGAAGCGGAATTCGACCTGTTAGGGCCTTTTGATATTTTCAGACCGAAAAAATTATCCTCCGAATTTAAATTTACGAAAAACCTCGTTTTCCTATAAGAGCCCATGTTAAATTTTCCCACCACAGCCTCCCTTTAGCGTTGTCCGATCGGGCTGAAATTTAGAAGATAAGTTTTCGTGGGGCCTGGAAGCTTATCCTCGAAATTTAAGCTAAATCCGATCACTCCTTCCCTGTTTTCCAAAAACCAAATATCAAGTTTTGTGGGGATTTGCTTGCGTCAAAAATAGATTCAACAGACTAAAAATACAAGAACAATTGTGTCTCTTTGGTACAGTGGTCGATACTCCTGACTGTCAGGCGGAAGACCTGGGTTTGATTCCACGTCAGAGGAAATTTTTTATATACTGAATTTTAGGTTTAAAAAAGAAACTCAGTTTCTTTTTTTAATCATTTGAAAAAAAAACTACGTTTTTTAAAGAGTTAAAGAGGCTGAGTTACAAGGTTGAACCTTAGAATGTATCGGGATTACGAGGCACAGTTTGGGGACTTTTAAAGAGGCCGAGTCAATCTTTTGACCCGTAAAATGTTCAGGGATTAGGTGGTGCAGATGGGGGCTGTCACCCCCCAAACCCCCGCTTCCGTATATGAAAGGGACTGTGCCCTCCACAATGCCTTACTCTTTAAGCTAAAGTTTTACTTTCTCACAACAGTAGTAATCAATGTTATACTTTGCCTAGACTATGTTCCATCCTGTGTATTTGTCCCACTTTACGTTCCATGGCACCTTTCCAGTGCATGTACCTATGGATCTGGTTTGGTGGGTATAATCTATTCCATGACACCTTTCCAGTGCATGCACCTATGGATCTGGTTTGGTGGGTATAATCACGTTTTGGAACTAGGAGCGAGATTGTCTGATGCAATCTGACAGGTTTCGTTTCACGAGTTTATTAATAGAACGACTAATGTTTTTGAAAAGGGTAATTACTTCTAAGTTCAATAACCAAATTGAACTTCCGATGGTTAAGAAAGTGTAACGGGTAATTAAAGTAGAAGGAATGGGACGCTATAGCTAGAATGGTTTTAAGTTGAAAATTGTGACGTAAAAATAACTCTATTTGCGAATTTTTTGCGAAAAGGTATTTGTGTAAAGGTATTGCGTTGGTTAAGAAAGCGTAACTGGTAATTAAAGTATGATGAATGGGATGCTATAGTTAGAATGGTTTTTAGATGAAAATTGTAACGTAAAAATAACTCTATTTGCAATTTTTTTGCGAAAAGGTATTTGCATAAAGGTATTACGTTAGTTGAGAATGCCTCACGGGTAATTAAATAATGAGAAATGGGATGCTTGCATCAACAATACAAAGAATAAGCTCAGATACTTAATAGATTTGACGCCTACAAGAGACATTGGTAAAAGGTATTCAATAGCTTAATTGAAAAGTAACGATAGAATGACATTGTGACTTGGCCTCGCTTTACCTATCCAATGTGTGTCTGTAGAATACACAAGTAACGTTTGAAAAGTATTGTCAAGTTAAAAAGAAAGGGCTGACGTGTTCTGAGTGGGCTTGCTTGCATGGAGGGTTGAGTTGCACGAAGGTTCAGTTAAAGGGGGTACAGTTACACGGGGGTTTAGTTAAAGTGGGTTGAGTTGCACGAGGGTTCAGTTAAAGGGGGTATACTTACACAGGGGTTTAGTTAAATTGGGTGGAGTTGCACGAGGGTTCAGTAGCACGAGGGTTCAGTAACATGGGGATTCAGTCGTACAGGGTTTCGGTTATACAGGGGTTCAGTTACATGGAGGGTTCAGTTGCACGAGGGGGGATTTGCGAATTGGAGGAGATGGGATGATAGTGTACTGTATAATACACAAGTGATGTTTTGGAGAGTATTGTCAATTTAAAATAGTTTAGAAATAAAAAAAAATTAACAAGAAATGGCTTAAAAGTGTTTTGAGGGAGATGGGATTGCATGGAGGGTTGAGTTGCACGAGGGTTCAGTTAAAGGGGGTACAGGTGCACGGGGGTTTAGTTAAATTGGGTTGAGTTGCACGGGAGTTCAGTAGCAGGAGAGTTGAGTAGCACGGGGGTTCAGTTGTACAGGGTATCGGTTATACAGGGGTTCAGTTACATGGAGGGTTCAGTTGCACGAGGGTTCAGTTAAAGGGGGTATAGTTACACGGGGGTTTAGTTAAATTGGGTCGAGTTGCACGAGGGTTCAGTAGCAGCTCTATTTTGACTACTTTATATGAAGTGAGGGGGGTGGGGGCAAGTATTCAGTTAAAATAAAGCTAGTAAGGGGGACATTAAGTTGTGAGGGAGAAGTAAAAATGTTACTTATTTAATACACCGGTAAACATTTGACTTGAAATGCTTACCAAAGAGTATTTATATTCTTATCACTTTTCGTTCCCCCAATTTTTCAAAGAGGGTGTTTACAACTAAGGGGGAAACTGGCCCGACCAAAGAGTATTTATATTCTTATCACTTTTCGTTCCCCAATTTTTCAAAGCTATTGTTTAAAACTAAGGGAAAACTGGTCCAATCAAAGAGTATTTATATTCTTGTCATTTTTCGTTACCCAAATTTTTCAAAGTGGGGTTTTACAACTAAGAGGAATGTCAGAAGGATTTATTAGCGAAGTTATAGTGGAGGGCGAGTTGCTAGTGAAAAACCCGTGTGGATGAGTTGAAATAAAAATTTTAATGAGAAATGACTGAAAAGTGTTTTGGGTGATATGGGTTGATTGGCAGAAGGATATATTAGCGAAGTTATAGTGGAGGGCGAGTTGCTAGCGAAAAACCCCTGTGGATGAGTTGAAATAATTTTTTTTTAACAAGAACTGACTGAAAAGTGTTTGATTGGCCGAAGGATATATTAGCGAAGTTATAGTGGACGGTGAGTTGCTAGCGAAGAACCCGTGTGGCTGATTTGAAAAAAAAATTTTTTTTTAACAAGAAATGACTGAAAAGTGTTTTGGGGGAGATGGGTTGATTGCCAGAAGGATGTATTAGCGTAGTTATAGTGGAGGGCGAGTTGCTAGCGAAAACCCCGTGTGGATGAGTTGAAATAAAAAAATTTAACAAGAAATGACTGAAAAGTGTTTTGTGGAGATGGGTTGATTGGCAGAAGGATGTATTAGCGAAGTTAAAGTGTAGGGCGAGTTTCTAACGAATAATCTCCGCTAATAAGGGTTTTTGACCGTAAACTCTAGTTTTATTTAAGAAAATTATGGAAAATACAATTCGTTGGTTCATAGGTGAAACTTAAGTCCAGGTATGGATCGAAAAATAAACTATTTCTGTAGAATCTGAGCTAAAAAGGGTTTTTGACCATAAACTCTAGTTTCCTGTAAGAAAATTATGGAAAATACAATTCTCTCGTTCAAATGTGAAACTTAGGTCCATTCTCTGGTTCAAATGTGGAAAAACCCGTGTGAATGAGTTGAAATAGAAATTTTTTAACAAGAAATGACTGAAAAGTGTTTTGGGGGAGATGGGTTGATTGGCAGAAGGATGTATTAGCGTAGTTATAGTGGAGGACGAGTTGCTAGCGAAAACCCCGTGTGGGTGAGTTGAAATAAAAATTTTTTACAAGAAATGGCTGAAAAGTGTTTTTGGGGAGATGGTTTGATTGTCAGAAGGATGTATTAGCGAAGTTATAGTGGAGTGCAAGTTGCTAGCGAAAAATCTAAGCTAATAAGGGTTTTTGACCGTAAACTCTAGTTTTTTGTAAGAAAATTATGGAAAATACAATTCGTTGGTTCATAGGTGAAACTTAATTCCAGGTATGGATCGACAAATAAACTATTTCTGTAGAATCTGAGCTAATAAGGGTTTTTGACCATAAACTCTAGTTTCCTAGTCCAGGTATGGATCGAAAAATAAACTATTTCTGTAGAATCTGAGCTAATAAGGGTTTTTGACCATAAACTCTAGTTTCCGTTAAGAAAATTATGGAAAATACAATTTTCTCGTTCAGATGTGAAACTTAGGTACATTCTCTTGTTTAAATGTGAAACTTAAGTCCTAGTTTTGGATATTCATAATAATGAGAACTTATGATTCTAATTCAATATTTGTTTTCCATAAAAACAAACTATTTTTTTTTAACTTCGAAATTACTGAACTTTTTTTTTGTGCGTATCTTAAAATGACAAAATATGCTTACGGCTCAACCAATTGTACTCTGTGATTGGTCAGAGACACAAGGTGGCTTTCCCACTGATATTCTATGTCTGGATTTCGACACTACCTAGTCTATTGCATGCATTAAATCAGCATTTTTTACGCAGTAGAACGATAAACACATAAGTCATATCTTTTAAAAAAGTGAAGATGGGGCATTTTTAATAAAGTGTGTTCACATGTAAATGTTATTGTAGCATTGAATGCTGACAAGGAGAAGTATTTAAACTATGAAACAAGTAAAAATGGTAGCACTATTGGAAATGTATGTGTGCATTGTCATGACAGTAAGGAATTTAATTTCTTTGGAGTACCAAAAAAATTCAACTCTTTTTATGGTGGATATGCAAGAGTGATATATCCAGAGATGATAGCACTCAAAGAAAATGCCAACATAAAAATAATAGTTGATGAAGAGGGACATCTTCATGCCAGTGCTTGTAGTAACATGCTACCTCTTGTTGGACCCCATCGTCAACTTTCGGGTATTAGCATTCAACGGAAGATCAAAAGAAGACAGGCATACTCTTCTACTAATATCATAAACCATATCTTGTCGACGTGCCGAAATTGTTACCTTTGTAAAAATAATGTTGTAATAGACAGTGAAATTGCCGGAAAAATAAAAAGGGCATTGGCAGAAAATATCACTAAGGAATATAAAGATGAATCGATGAAAAACAAAGTGCCAGCAAACGTCACTGACATTAATCAAACAATTAATAAACCAAATAATAGCAAAGATGAAGTGCATATTGAACATGTGGATGACCCCCCATTAGAAATGTGTTCACATGCTAGTATTATTGTAGCATTGAATGCTGACAAGCAGAAGTATTTGAACTATGAAACAAGTACAAGTGGTAGCACTATCGGAAATGTATGCGTGCGTTGTCATTACACTATGGAATTAAATTTCTTTGGAATACCAAAAAAATTCAATTATACAAAAGGTGGATATGCGAAAATATTATTTCCAGGATGTTAGTACTCAAAGATAATGCCAACATAAAAATAATAGTTGATGATTAGGGGTATCTTCATGCTAGTGCTATAGTTAACATGCTACCTATTGATAGAACATTTCGTCGGCTTTTAGGTATTAGCATGCAAATGAAAGCAAAGAGGAAAAGAAAGGCCTACTCTGCTACTAATATCGTAAACCATATTTTGTCTACGTGCCGAAACTGTTACTTGTGTAAAAATTATATGATAATAGACAGTAAAATTGCCAGAAAAATAAAAAGGGTATTGTCAGAAAATATCACTATGGAATATAAAGATGAAACGATGAAAAACAAAGCACCAGCAAACGTTACTGGCATTGATCAAACAGTCAATGAATTAAATAATACCAAAGACGAAAAGCAAAGACGAACACACACACACACACACACACACACACACACACACACACACACACACACACACACATACATACACACACACACACACACATATACACACATAAACAGACACAAAAACACAAACACACACACAAATACACACATACACAGATACAGACATACACACACACAGATACACACAGACAGACACACAGACAGTCACAGACTCAGACACACACACAAATAAACACACACACATAAAATTACAAAGAGACACACACACACATAAAAACAACACCCCACAAAGAGACCCACAGACACACACAGAGAGGGCAACCGCATAGCGCCGACACACGAACATGACAGACACACACACAGAGGCACGTCAACATACAGAACGTCCACCTATGAAATGAGTCGACACACACACAGAGACAACAACACACACACACAGACACGACACACGCATTGAAACGCCACACGCACAGAAGCGACAAAGACATACACACACGACACACACACAGACGACATACACAATACGGAAATTTCATTCAATAAATTATGAAAAAATTGTTGGATACACTCTTGGATACACAATGCAGAAACTTCATTTAAGAAATTATCAAAAATTGTAAGTAAGTAGCAAATTCTTTCTTGAATTCGCCTCTTGGATAAACAAAAAAAAGTCATTTCGTTCAAGAAATTATGACAAAATTCCAAGTAAGTAACAAACTCATTATTGTTTTCACGACTTAGATACACGATGTAGAAATTTAATTCAAGAAATTATGAAAAAATTCTCAGTAAGTAACAATTTCTTTCTTGAAGTCAACTCTTGGATACACAATACGGAAATTTCATTCAATAAATTATGAAAAAATTGTAAGCAAGTAACGAACTCTTTCCTGAAGTCACCTCTTGGATACACAATGCAGAAACTTCATTGAAGAAATTATCAAAAATTGTAAGTAAGTAGCAAATTCTTTCTTGAATTCGCCTCTTGGATAAACAAAAAAAAGTCATTTCATTCAAGAAATTATGACAAAATTCTAAATAAGTAACAAATCCTTTCTTGAAGTTACCTCATGGATACACAACGCAGAAATTTCATTTAAGAAATTATCAAAAATTGTAAGTAAGTAGCAAATTCTTTCTTGAATTCGCCTACTGGATAAATAAAAAAGACATTTCATTTAAGAAATTATGACAAAATTCTAAGTAAGTAACAAACTGTTTCTTGAATCCTCCTGAATGCACAATACAGATATTTCATTTAAGAAATTACGAAAAAATTGTAAGCAAGTAACAAACTCTTTCTTGAATACACCTCGTGGATACACAATGCAGAAATTTCATTAAAGAAATTATGAGAAAATTGTAAGTAAGTAGCAAATTCTTTCTTGAATTCACCTGCTGAATAAACAAAAAGACATTTCGTTCAAGAAATTATGAGAAAATTCCAAGTAAATAACAAACTCTTTATTGTTTTAACGACTTAGATACACGATGTAGAAATTTAATTCAAGAAATTATAAAAAAGGAAAGTAAGTAACAAACTCTTTATTTATTTCACCTCTTGGATACAAAAAAAAGACATTTCATTCAAGAAATTATGACAAAATTCTAAGTAAGTTAAAGACTCATTCTTGAATTCGCCGTTCACATACACAATACAGAAATTTCATTCTATGGGACCTCTACACGTGATTAAACACGTTTTGAAACTACATGCTATTTGCTTGCCTTTCCTTGGCGCCTTTCCAAACGAGTGGGGATTCCCCACTGGTTCCTACACATTGCAAAAAAGTGACCAACACGAAAACCCTACGTTTTCAACCAGACTTGTTTTTGACTCGACACACAAACAGAGACATAGTGAGAGAGATATCCAAAAAGTTGGGTTAATCTAGGTTCACTTAGAGTGGCGCGCCACTCTAAGTGAACCTAGATCAACCCAACTTACAATTTTACAATTTTTTTACAATTACTTACTTACAATTTTTGATAATTTCTTAAATGAAGTTTCTGCATTGTGTATCCAAGAGGTAACTTCAGGAAAGAGTTTGTTACTTGCTTTCAATTTTTTCATAATTTATTTGTGTGTGTGTGTGTGTGTGTGTGGGTTGTCTCTGTGTGCATGTAAATTTATGTATTGTGTATCCAAGAGGTGAATTCAAGAAAGAGTTTGTTACTTACTTACTTACTTACTTAATTACTTACTTAATTACTTACTTACTTACTTGCTTACGTACTTACCTACAATTTTTCATTCTGATACCTAGATTTTGACAATGTTATCCCATGTGTCTGAATATAGATGTACGCAAATTCCTTTTCTTACATCGTCGATGTTTTAATAGACATTCTAAACGCTTGATATGCTAGCTTACTCTAAAAAATAATGAACACATAACAATGTAATATTTTTAATGAAATAACGTTATGTAGAATATTAATACAAAAATATATTATGATACATTATTAATATCAATGATTAACTTTGGACATTTTGAATCTGTTCCATAAAATAGTTCACCATGTTCTCTCTTGATATTGTAGTTATTGTCTTCTCTTAGTTCGTAATCAGTAGAATAATCATTATTCCATTCTGAATCATACACAATTTTTACTGGTGTCTCATGAACAGGCTCAATATGCTGTTCGTCTTTGGTATTATTTGATTCATTGACTGTTTGATCAATGCCAGTAACGTTTGCTGGTACTTTGTTTTTCATCGTTTCATCTTTATATTCCAGTGATATTTTCTGACAATACCCTTTTTATTTTTCTGACAATTTCACTGTCTATTATCACATTATTTTTACACAGGTAACAGTTTCGGCACGTAGACAAGATATGGTTTACGATATTAGTAGCAGAGTAGGCCTTTCTTTTCCTCTTTGCTTTCATTTGAATGCTAATACCTAAAAGCCGACGAAAGGTTCAAGCAATAGGTAGCATGTTACCTATAGCACTAGCATGAAGATACCCCTCTTCATCAACTATTATTTTTATGTTGGCATTCTCTTTGAGTACTACCATCTCTGGAAATAATATTTTCGCATATCCACCATCTGTATAATTGAATTAATTTGGTATTCCAAAGATATTTAATTCCAAAGTGTCATGACAACGCACGCATACGTTTCCGATAGTGCTACCACTTGTACTTGTTTCATAGTTCAAATACTTCTCCGTGTCAGCATTCAATGCTACAATAACACTAGCATGTGAACACATTTGTAATAGGGGGTTATCCACATGTTCACTATGCACTTCATCTTTGCTATTATTTGGTTCATTAATTGTTTTATTAATGGCAGTGACGTTTGCTGGCACTTTGTTTTTCATCGATTCATCTTTATATTCCTTAGTGATATTTTCTGCCAATACCCTTTTTATTTTTCCGGCAATTTCACTGTCTATTACAACATTTTTTTACAAAGGTAACAGTTTCGGCACGTCGACAAGATATGGTTTATGATATTACTAGAAGAGTATGCATGTCTTCTTTTGATCTTCCGTTGAATGCTAATACCCGAAAGTTGACGATGGGGTGCAACAAGAGGTAGCGTGTTACCACAAGCACTGGCAAGAAGATGTCCCTCTTCATCAACTATTATTTTTATGTTGGCATTTTCTTTGAGTGCTATCATCTCTGGATATCTCACTCTTGCATATCCACCATAAGAAGAATTGAATTTTTTTGGTACACCAAAGAAATTAAATTCCTTACTGTCATGACAATGCACACATACATTTCCAATAGTGCTACCATTTTTACTTGTTTCATAGTTTAAATACTTCTCCTTGTCAGCATTCAATGCTACAATAACATTTACATGTGAACACACTTTATTAAAAATGCTCCATCTTCACTTTTTTAAAAGATATGACTTATGTGTTTATCGTTCTACTGTGTAAAAAATACTGATTTAATACATGCAATAGACTAGGTAGTGTCGAAATCCAGAAATAGAATACCAGTGAGAAATCCACCTTGTGTCTTTGACCAATCAGAATGTAAAATCGTTAGTTCCTTAGTTCTGTTTTTTCATTTTAATATCAGTACAAAAAAAAATAAAGTTGAATAATTTCGAATTTTAAAAAAAATATTTTTTTTTTATGAAAAAAAAAATATTTGGTTAGAACCATCAGTCATCACTAATTACGTATATCCAAAACTGGACTTAAGTTTCATATTTGAACCAGAGAATGTACCTAAGTTTCACATTTGAAATACAGAATTTTATTTCCATAATTTTCTTACAGGAAACTAGAGTTTATGGTCAAAAACCCTTATTAGCTCAGATTCTACAGAAATAGTTTATTTTTTTATCCATACCTGGACTAGGAAACTAGAGTTTATGGTCAAAAACCCTTATTAGCTCAGATTCTACAGAAATAGTTTATTTTTAGAATCATACCTAGACTTAATTTTCACCTAAGAGCCAACGAGGTGTATTTTTCCTAGAGTCATTACAATAACATATTTGACGGTCAAAAACCCTTATTAGATTAGATTTTTCGCAAGTACGCAACCCTCTACTTTAACTTTAATCCGCCCGAAGTTTGCCAATCAACCCATACACAACCCCGAACTTTTCAGTCCTTTCAGGTTAAATATTTTTATTTCAACTCATCCACACGGGGTTTTTTCTAGCAACTCCCCCTCCGGTATAACTACGCTACTACATCCTTCTGCTAATCAACCCATTTCCCCCAAAACCCTTTTTAGTCATTTCTAGTTAAAAAGTTTTTATTTTAACTCATCCACAGGGGTTTTTCCACATTTGAACCAGAGAATGGACCTAAGTTTCACATTTGAACGAGAGAATTGTATTTTCCATAATTTTCTTACAGGAAACTAGAGTTTATGGTCAAAAACCCTTATTAGCTCAGATTCTAAAGAAATAGTTTATTTTTCGATCCATACCTGGACTTAAGTTTCACCTATGAACCAACGAATTGTATTTTCCATAATTTTCTTACAAAAAACTAGAGTTTACGGTCAAAAACCCTTATTAGCTTACATTTTTCGCTAGCAACTCGCCCTCCACTTTAACTTCGCTAATACATCCTTCTGCCAATCAACCTATCTCCACAAAACACTTTTCAGCCATTTCTTGTTAAATTCTTTTATTTTAACTCATCCACACGGGTTTTTCGCTAGAAACTCGCCCTCCACTATAACTACTCTAATACATCCTTCTGCCAATCCACCCATCTCACCCAAAACACTTTTCAGTCATTTCTTGTTAAAATTTTTTTTTATTAAAATCATCAACCCTGGTTTTTCGCTAGCAACACGCCCTCAACTATAACTTCGCTAATACATCATTCTGCCAATCAAGCACTATTAAGTCATTTCTTGTTAAAAAAAAATAAATTTTCAACTCATCCACATTGATTTTTCGCTAGCAACTCGCCCTCCACTATAACTTCGCTAATATATCCTTCTGCCAATCAACCCATATCGCCCCAAAACACTTTTCAGTCATTTCTCATTAAAATTTTTATTTCAACTCATCCACACGGGTTTTTCGCTAGCAACTCGCCCTCCACTATAACTTCGCTAATACATCCTTCTGCCTTTCCTCTTAGTTGTAAAAACCCACTTTGACAAATTTGGGTAAAGAAAAGTGATAATAATATAAATACTCTTTGTTCGGGCCGGTTTCCTCTTAGTTTTAAACACCCGCTTTGACAAATTGAGGGACCGAAAAATGACAAGAATATAAATACTTTTTGGACAGGCCATTTTCCCCCCTTAGTTGTAAACACTCGCTTAGAGAAATTGGGGGAACAAAAAGTGACAAGAATATAAATACTCTTTGGTAAGCATTTCAAGTCAAATGTTTACCGGGGTATTAAATAAGTAGCATTTTTACACCTCCCTCAAAACTTAATTTCCCCCGTCCTCGCGATATTTTAACTGACTCCCGGCCCCCCCCCCCCCTCACTTCATATAAAGTAGTCAAAATAGAGCTGCTACTGAACCCTCGTGCAACTCGACCCAATTTAACTAAACCCCCGTGTAACTATACCCCCTTTAACTGAACCCTCGTGCAACTGAACCCTCCATGTAACTGAACCCCTGTATAACCGAAACCCTGTACAACTGAACCCCCGTGCTACTGAACTCTCATGCTACTGAACCCCCGTGCAACTCAACCCAATTTAACTAAACCCCCATGTAACTGTACCCCCTTTGGAATTAATGAGAGAGAGATTTATTTTAAACAAACAATCAATTTAACATAAGTTTAGTGGCCACCCCAAGAAGTAAAAACTTGTCCAAGGGGGTGGCAAAAATACACTAACATAACAAACAACAATAAAAAAAAAAACGAAAAAATAATAACCTATCTATATCACAGTCCCCAAACAGCACCACAAACCTTAAACCTTAAAATTTTCATTAAATTTGCTATCATATTCATAATCATCACCCCCAGGAGCCATAAAAATTTACCAATATCATTATTAAAAAAAAAACAAAAAAACCTAAAATTCATACTTACTAAAAAGCATCCCTTTAATTACTATCTTAAACGAAGAAATATCACCTATATTTTTTATATTTTGATCAAGCTGGTTCCAACTTCTGATCCCCCTGTGAAGCAAAGAAAACATCGATCGGGCCAAAACTACCAGTGGAATATTAATCTCTGCAGATGACCTAGTATCATAATCATGGACAGAAGATCTCAGGTTAGCCAAGCTATCAAAACACAGGAGGTTTATACCCTTTTGAATCCTAAAAATGAATAGAAGTGTATACAACTCCCTTAATCCAGAAGCTGGCAGTATCTTTACATGCTCATACATGTTTCATACCAAATCCCGGGGGTGTAGGCCATCTAACAGCCAAACAGCATTGTTTTGTAGAACTTGTACTGGCTGAGCAATAGAAGGAAATGTTCCAAGCCAAACGCTACTACAATACAGTATATATGGATGTATAAGGTAATAATAAAGAAGGCGCATAACAAAAGGAGGAAAAAAATGCTTAA
This sequence comes from Artemia sp. Qi Xiang Cuo, assembly GCF_049724085.1. Taxonomy (NCBI): domain Eukaryota; kingdom Metazoa; phylum Arthropoda; class Branchiopoda; order Anostraca; family Artemiidae; genus Artemia; species Artemia sp. Qi Xiang Cuo. Next base: position 21,719,854 of record NC_142814.1, on the reverse strand, counting down.
GTTTTCTCATTAGACCCAGGTTACGAGACACGGTTTTACAAACATAATGTACAACTGAACCCTCGTGCAACTCAACCCTCCATGCAATCCCATCTCCTTCAAAACACTTTTCAGCCATTTCTTGTTAATTTTTTTTTATTTCTAAACTATTTTAAATTGACAATACTCTCCAAAACATCACTTGTGTATTATACAGTACACTATCATCCCATCTCCTCCAATTCGCAAATCCCCCCTCGTGCAACTGAACCCTCCATGTAACTGAACCCCTGTACAACTGAATCCCCATGTTACTGAACCCTCGTGCTACTGAACCCTCGTGCAACTCCATCCAATTTAACTAAACCCCTGTGTAACTATACCCCCTTTAATTGAACCCTCGTGCAACTCAACCCAATTTAACTAAACCCCCGTGTAACTGTACTAACTGAACCCTCGTGCAACTCAACCCTCCATGCAACCCATCCCCCTCAAAACACTTTTCAGCCATTTCTTTTTAAATTGACAATACTTTTCAAACGTTACTTGTGTATTATACAGACCACATCGGAGAGGTAAAGCGAGGTCAAGTCACAATGTCATTCTTTAATTAATTACAAGTCCCATTCCTCATTCTTTAATTACCCGTGAGGCATTCTTAACTAACTCAATACAAGCATACAAAGACCTTGTAGTAGAAAAATCGCAAATAATTATTTTTACGTCACAATTTTAAACTTAAAACCACTTTAGCTATAGTGTCCTAGACCTTCTCCTTTAATTACATGTTACACTTTATTAACCATTAGAAGTTTTACTTCGTTATTGAACTTAGAAGTAATTACCCTTTTCAAAAACATTAGTCGTTCTATTAATGAACCCGTGAAACAAAACCAGTCAGATTGCATCACACAATCTCGCTCCTAGTTCCAAAACGTGATTATACCCACCAAACCAGATCCATAGGTACATGCACTGGAAAGGTGTCATGGAATAGATTATACCCACCAAACCAGATCCATAGGTACATGCACTGGAAAGGTGCCATGGAACGTAAAGTGGGACAAATACACAGGATGGAACATAGTTTAGGCAAAGTATAACATTGATTACTACTCACAACTCTTTTTTTAAACAATAAAAACTTTAGCGTAAAGAGCGAGGCGTTGAGTTTATATTGAATTTAAAGTTTAAAAAAGATACTCAGTTTCTTTTTTAAATCCAATCTATTAAATCCTTCGGCTCAAGAAGTCTCCAGTCTCCAGGTGTCTCCAGAAGAATATCACAGTCGGACTTCAGGTTACAGGTAAGTCTCCACTGCTTTGATAACATTATTTGAAAAAAACTACGTTTTCTAAAGAGTTAAATAAGTAATAAACTGTACGAAAACGTGAAGAAATTATTTGAAAAAAACCACGTTTTCTAAAGAGTTAAAGAGGCTGAGTCACAAGTTCAAACCTTAAAACGTACAGGGATTAGGAGGTGCAGTTGGGGGGCTGCCCCCCCCCAAACCCCCCTTCCGTATATGAAAGGGGCTGTGCCCTCCTCAACGCCTCGCTCTTTACGCTAAAGTTTTTATTGTTAAAAAAAAAGAGTTGTAAGATAGTCAAACTTTAGCGTAAAGAGCGAGGCGTTGAGGAGGGCACAGCCCCTTTCACATACGGAAGCGGGGGTTTGGGGGTGGCAGCCCCCCAACTGCACCCCCTAATCCCTGTACAATTTAAGGTTCGAACTTGTGACTCAGCCTCTTTAACTCTTTAGAAAACGTAGTTTTTTTCAAATAATATATATATATATATATATATATATATATATATATATATATATATATATATATATATATATATATATATATGTAATTTTACATTTCTACTCACTTTTAATTTCTCTCAACAGGCTCCATTTTCCTGAATAAAAATTTTTAAACTGACGAGATTCACCTGATCATCTTGGGTGGTTGGCTTTTGTTTTGATTCCAATAGGTTTCTAATCATCACAAATTCAAGTGTCATTATAGCTTCATTTTTAGTTGGTAAGATTTGATACACAGAAAGCTGATTTTGTCGACCTTTAGACGCTGGAAGTGAATTGTCTGTCTATGAAAATAGGTGACTGCTTGTCTGTCTCTGAGACAGATAAGCAAAATTGTAAATTGTAAAACAGACAAGCAAAAATTGTAAATTGTCATATGTTTACGATAATTTTTTCCCCTGAATTCATGGAAAATAAAAAAAGTTTTGTTTACTACGTATTAGCCATGACTTTTTACTAGTTTTTACTAGTTTTCGGGAAACTTACTAGATCCTCTAAATGTACTCAATTTTTTTTTTACTAGATCTAGTAAAATCCTACTGACGGTGGCAACTCTGCTCCAATGATGACAGTGGTCAAGTATGGTTCCGAAGCGTGGGCGCTCCGAAAGACAGAGGAGGATTTGTTAGATGTTTTTCAGACAAATTTTTAACGGATTGTTTCGGGTACCCGACTGACTGACCAAACCTCCAACAGTAAGCTGTACGAAAAATGTGGTTCAACCCTGTAATGACAGAAATGCTGAGACGGCTAGGACATGTTCTGCGGATGAAGGATGACAGATTGCCAAAGATCGTCCTTGTCAACCAACCATCTAGGGCCAAATGAAAAGCAGGTCGTCCCCGACTGGAATGGGAAAATGTCGTGATTTAAGAAAAATGGGAACTTCTTGTGAGTATGTGAAGAGGGAGGCTATGAATAGATTCGGATGGAGGAGAAGCATACGTAGTTGTGTTAGCCTCAGGCGTCTTGGTGCTGCAGTGAGTTGTTAGTAGTAGTTTTGATTAAATATTATTGAAAAAGTACAGAGAATTTATAAAAAACATTCTTAAGCGATTTTAGTTCCCTGAAACAATATATAGAATTGGAGAATCAATTAATGATTCTGAATATATTTTCGATACAAATGAAAAACATTGGATTTTAAATGAATAAAGTACTGATCAAAATTTACAATATATCAGACTAATGAAACTAGATTGATTGACTAAAAAATTAAAAATAACCCTCGGAAGTCAAAAGCTGTCCAAAGCGGCAAAAGACGAAAGAGTGGGTAAGCAGCAAGACGTTAAAAACGTTTGAGCGCAGACGACGAGCAAGATTACGAGGTAATATAACAAACTACTTGCACTTGCAGCAATACCAGTCGTTTTCAGTTTCATTTTGGAAACTGGCATTCAGATGTTATGCGGGAATTTTTTTAATCACAAGCTCTCAGACTCACAGTTACTGAGCTTGCAGAGTCACACCACTGACCCCCATCATGCCAAAATATTGGCGAAACGAGGACTCGAACCTCCGTCATAGATGACATGAGATTACAAGTTCAGCGTGCCCTCCACTCGGCTATGGTGGCTAAATAGCATTCTACGGACAGCTCAACAAACAGCGTAGCTTTATACTTCACAGATACAAAAAAGACTTCATTACAGGAAATTCTGTAATACCCCGAGCAAGCTGCCTGAAAGAAAGACACTGGCACAACATTCAAAATTCTGCGAGAGCTAACAGGCCAACAATCCATGTCGTCAACAAGCCTGAAAGCAGAGAATGAAGAAACCATATACAATCAGACAGAATGTCTTAATCTATGGAAGCAAAACTTTGATCAGCTGCTAAATTCAAATCGACCTGATCGCATTAACCCAGGACATGGCAAAGCTGCTGTAAAAGCTAATCGTGTCCCCGATGCCATCGCGATTTTCTCCAAGAGAGATCAAATCAGCCTCAAACGAAATTAAAATAACAAAGCAGCTGACACTTGTGGCATCACTCCAGAGCTACTTAAAGCAGGGGACCCTGTAATAATAATTTGGCTGGAGATGGTGTAACACCATTTTGCGCGCTGAAGTTATACCGTCAGACTGGAAGAAAAGAATCTTTGTGTCAGTGTTCAAGGGCAAGGATAGCAAGGCCGAGTGCACCAACTACAGTGGTATCACCCAACTGTGTATTCCTGGAAAGTTGTTTGCGATGCTGTTTCTGAAACGCGCAACGAGTTATCAATAGGCTTAAACCACCCCCAACAAGCCAAATTAATCCCAGAAATAATTAAAATCAAGCAGATCTACATAGTTAGACAATCATTGAGAATACACTGGGATTCAACAGAAAAACTTGCACACCTTTCATCTACTTTCGCTTTGCCTTTGATACGGTTGACAGACGATCCCAATAATTAGTCCTGAAAGCTACATACCTGCCAATAAAGGCAGTCGGTCTCCTCAACGTGCTCTACAGCAACATGAGAAACGTCGTCCTCGTCGATGGGAAACTCTTTCCTTCCTTCTCCGTAAAAGTGAACTATGACAGGTATGCGTTGCTGCGTCTGAGTTGTTTAACTGTTTCATTGAGTATATCTTTGACAAGACCGACCATGTTTGCTTTTTCAGCATCGGTAATGCCTGGAATAGACCCCGGCACCGTGCCGATAAGCGAAGACCGGAGGCGGCAGGGCAAAAAATAGTAGCGGCGGCGCACCGCCGATAATTTTTTGCGCCTTCGCCGGTGAGAGGTCGGTGGCACGCCGCCGGCGCGATCAAAGTTCGCCGCAAACATTAATGTTTTCATCAGTCTTTCTCAAGTCCCAGCTTGAATTTACAAAAGATTCAATACTATTCGTGAGTTAAAAACTTTGCAAGTCGCTGGTTGGACGCTGGTCTTCTTTGTTATTCATCAAGAGAAACAGAAATCTGGTAGAAATGAAATGGCTGTGGCGTTTCAGAACCCTTGCATAATAGTTGAAATAATAGATTCATAAATAATTTCTGAGACCACACTGGCTAATCATGACAAAACAAAATCGCGAAGAAAGGAAGAAAACGAGGACAATTAACAGCCAGTGAAAAAATTGAAGAATTATGCAAATATTTCGGTCAAGACCTCCGCTTGACCGTCTTAAGGGCATAATAAAACAGATAAAAATATAAAAACCAAATCTTAAATAAAAACACAAAACTAACAATGGACAACCCTTTCCCAGTAACGATGAAAGGGTGAATAAATAAAAAACACAAGTCTAAATGATCTTTCGTAATTTTATTTTAGGCAAAGCACTCTTAAATGCTAATCGCTTTCCAGTTTGATTATTATCGGAGATTATATTTGACTACACAATATAATTTTGTGGATGTATGTAAAAACGATCAGTATTAATAATTTCGTCATTAATGGGACTTAGAAAAGTTTCTCCAGTGTCTCTATTGAAAGCGATCTTTTGGTTAAGGTGCTTTTTTATTTCAACTGCCTCCCTGAAAACCTGCGTGAGACCTTTGGCGAGAGTAGCAATGGAGGTTTCATCAAACAAAATGAAATGTTGTGGACTCTCATACACATGTTGCACCAAGGCTGAATCAAAAACCTCATGCCTTTGGCGTAAGCTCATGTCCTTGTTGATTGAGGACCTATGTTCAGACAACCTCTCCCCCAATTGACGTTGGGTTCTACCGACATAAAAACAGCCACAAGAACAAGGAATTCTATAAACACCACTACCCAGAATGGGGCTGGTTTTATCTTTGCCGTTGTTGAAAAAATTCTGTATAATATTTGAATCCTTAAAGGCGACATAAAGTTTATGTTTTTTAAGGATGTTTTTCAATTTGTCACTCAATTTTGGAATGTAGGGTAGAACAGTGAAAAGTTTCTTATCATCCACCAATGGGACGGTATCTGTTGGGGTTTGTGGATTTGATGCATTCTTTTCTTCCTTTTTTCGTCTTTTGTCTATAATGGTCTCAAGTATTTTTTATAGGGTAGCCATTGTAAAATAAAAAGTCCAAAATAAAATGGACATTTTATTTATATATATACATACACATATTTGCATAATTTTTTAATTTTTTCACTGGCTGTTAATTGTCCTCGTTTTCTTCCTTTCTTCGCGATTTTATGTTTTATGATAAAAGATTCACCGTGGCATTCAATAATATCCAAGGAATCTAATTAAAAGGGAGCACACATGAAAACCAAATTAGGCCCTTAGCCTATGAGAAATCCAAAAATACCGAAGATAATGAAAAAGTCCCAATGGGGGGAGGGAGGGGGCTGGGTCTATGAAAATATTTCTGTGGTTTCCCAGGGAATTTGATATTATTTTCTTCCGTATCCGCTTTAAATGAAAAAAATAATTAGCTTTTTGGCCCCCCTGCTTTCAATGAAAAAAATTGGAGGTATTGTCATTTTAAAATGATAGCCCCCTACCCCCCCCCCCTATAGGCAATAACATACATTTTTTTTTATAAATTATATTTTTGGGATCACTTCCGTTTAAATTTTCAATTCCCCAACCTTGAACATAGTCTATAGCTGAATGTTGTCTCAATAGAGGATTTTTTTTTGGGGGGGGGAAGGGGGTAAAAAAAATTCAGAAAGAAGATTGTATTTTCTTTAATCTATGAGGCATTCAATAATTGTGTGTTAAACATTAAGAAAATGTATCTAAAATATCAAAAGAAAACACAATTCTACAAACTAACGATTCAGCTGTTGCAATAATCTGTTGGTTATCAATTCCAAAATCCAACCGAACCTGTATAGTGTATGCGTTCCGTTCGACTTAAAAAAAATTCTTGACTGCGAATGATGTAAGAATCTTATACCAATTGGGAAACTGCATTCGAAATGGTTTAATCTCATCAAACACTTCGTGGTAACGAACTGTAAGTAAGGAGACCCGGCCATTATTTAAAGTAGCCGAAACTTTAAATAATGGATACCAATTTTGATACCAATACATACATCAAAAGAATCGTATTTTTAAGCTGATTTCAAATATATAAATTTCATCAAGTTTAGTGTTACCAATCAAAAGTTACGAGCCTTAGGATATTTGCCTTATTTTCAATGAAAGGGGAGAAATACCCCTCAAAAGTCATAGAACGTTAGTGAAAATCACACCGTCAGATTCAGCGTATTAGATAGCCCTATTGTAGAATTTAAAGCTCCTATATGCAAAATGTGGAATTTTATATATTTTTTTCTGCCAGAAGAAAGATCAGGGATGCGTGTTTATTTGTTTTTTTTTTCAGGGTGATCGTATCGATCCAGTGGTCCTAAAATATCGCAAGAGGGCTCATTCGAACTGAAATGAAAAGTTCTAGTGCCCTTTTTAAGTGACCAAAAAAATTGAAGGGCAATTGGGCCCCCTCCCACGCTCATTTTTTCCCAAAGTAACCAGATCGAAATTTTGAGATAGCCATTTTGTTCAGCATTGTCAAAAATGTAATAACTATGTCTTTAGGTGTAGAATCACCCGCCACAGTCCCCTTTGGAAGGACTGCAAGTTGTGAACCCATTGTTTACACATAGTATTTGTTATTGAGAAGTATCCAGCCTTTTTGGGGGGGGTGTTCTTGGGGTGGAGTACTACGCGAAGACGCGTCATGTGGTAGGAAATTTTAGGTCTAGTAATCAGTCTAGGGGAAATATCCGCTTGGGGTTTTGGATGGAGTTACTACGCAAGGTTCCTTTCAACTGTCTTACATTTGCTTTGCCAAGTTTTTTTTTAATATGGAGATGTTCCAGAGGAATTATCCGGGGGCCTTTTTCCGCGTGTTTTGTTTTCTGGAAAATAATTTCCACGAAAGGGGGCATTTCTGGAGTGATCGAGAAACCGATTATAAATTAGTGTTATTCCAATGAAAAAATGCTAAGGAGGAATTTTCAGGCTGAATCGTCCAAAAGCAATTTTACAGAGAGGGGGGATTCTCAGCGAGGACGAAACTGCCTGGAGGGTATTTGACGGGGGGAGGCACTTTACGTTGGATGAAATTTTCATGGAGTTTTTCGTAAGGGGGAGGGGTATATTTCACAGAGGGTGAGCCTCCTCAATACCTTATTCTTTACGCTAACGTTTGACTGTTTACTAAAATTGAAACAAAGGGGCTGTTTAATTAGAATATGAAGCTTTTTTTAAAGTGCTAACAGCTTTAGTGTAAAAAGCAAGGTATTGAGGAGGGGGCTAGGTATGATTAATATGTAAATCGTGTTTTAATTTTTCATGCACGGTGAGCCAAAATCGAACCTGCATTAGTTGAAAAACGTTCAGAAATTAAATAAAAAACACGTTTTTTTTAAACTGAAAGTAAGGAGCGACATTAAAACTTAAAACGAACAGCAATTATTCCGCATATGAAAGGGGCTATCCCCTCCTCAGCACCTCACTCTTTACGCTAAAGTTTGACTCTTTTTCACCACTCTAATTTTTAAAACAATAAAAAATTTTAGCGTAAAGAGCGAGGCGTTGAGGAGGGGACAGCCTTTTTCATATACGGAATAATTGCTGTTCGTTTTCAGTTTTAATGTCGCTCCTTACTTTCAGTTAAAATACTGTTTTTTTTATTTAATTTCATAAAGATGATACTTTTGTCAACATATGAAGAACTGTGTAGGCTATATTGCAATTGTATCTGTCTGGTTTATATGCAAAGTATCACAAGAGATGAAAATTAACGAACGAGAGAGTAGTGAAGAATTATGTTATAAAATTAATATTTGACGGGGATAGTCACGGCGTTCGGTCGATGCGCCGGCGTGGCACCGGGGTCTAGCCGGGAAGACTGTCTGATATGGACTTCACAGACGATATAGCTCTCCATAGCGACAGTCTCGGCCAACTTAAGCCTGTACTCGCGACACCCTTGAGAGCCTTTTCTTTTCGAGAGAAAAGATAAGAGTTACTTTTCGTATTGGAACAGCTTGAGTCTCACTCGCTGCGTTGATACAATCATTTACTTAGTTAATCCGCTCAAACACCCGCACAACCATTCTTTAACTAATACGTTACCAACGCTGCCAACAAGAGGTTTAAGTCAGAGGTTATCTTGTCTAGAAGTTTTTTATATTAATAGCAGTGAGCATTGATATTAGGAGTCCTCTGTGCAGCTTAGGACTTATATACACTACTATTATCATTTAATGTCTATTAATCGTGTTTGACTTAACCACAGTTGGCCTTAACGATTTGATTTAACCACAATTGATTTTAAACGATATTTTGAAACACATTACAGTTTCAAACTAATGAAGTGCATATTATTGTAGGTGCTAATACTGTAATAGGCTAAATTATTGACGAGAATACTTCTTTTTTCACTCAAAACCACAGTAGATAGATATATACAGTGTTCAAAACTATCTTTTACTGCAGGAAACCTACACTTCTTCACTCTTTTACGCAATAAAATATCACATACAAGTGCCAGTCAAAATGCAATTAAAAATGGCGGACACAGGTCTCTCAGAAATTTGTAATGTGTCCGATATTCGCAATGTTGTGAATTATCTTTAATTGGAAGTATTTGAAACTATTGAGTATATAAAAGCATTATTTTTCTTACACAACAATCTATTTTATTTCTATTTTTAAGTCAAAAATTAATTAACAGTAATATTCCTTTCTTCCACAGAGTCTGATCCAGTTGTAAGAATTCTCCCCCTCGGAATCTATTTTCCACATTCTAACACTTCGTCTCTCAGGGTACGGTTACTTTCGAGTCAAATGTCTAAAAAGACAAATCAAGTCATCATTTACAACGAACAACAATTCCAAATTTCCATCAACAAACTTGTTAATTAATAGGCTATGATTTGAGGGAGGAGACATAGATAATATAATAATAATAATGATACTAAATGCACATTGTAAAAAATATATATAATAACAATAAAAAAATAACAAAATAAAATCGTAGACAAACCTTTATTTCACTAGGGCAATATTTATTTCTCCACTTTTTCACTTAGCTTTTGCAAGTCGATCTCAATTTGGGTATCTTCATATCGTAATTGGTGTTGCAGGTTAGCGTCCGTTATGTTTGAGCGTCCTTTGTGTTTGGTCAATTTCATTTTCTAAAAAAAAAAACGATTCACATGTGTAAGCTGAACCAAAAGCGCTAACAACTTTTTGTACAAATTTTCTTAATTTGGATATTTTTTCTTTTTGTGATGTAAATGTTAAAAAAATGTATACATATTTTTGATTATGAATTTTCAAACATGTGTTTTAATTCATTAGTGCATTGTATGTCAATCAGATCCAGTTAGAGATATTCTTGGACAGACTCAATTTCAACATGAAAAGGAGATGAATATATTTCAAAAATTTTTGGTGTATTTTTTCCAACTCTAAATTATTGAATAAGCTTTCAAAAGCATCTGCAAGTTTTCTTATTTCTGTCGCATATTTGAAATAATTGTTCCATTTTGATTTCTTAAATTCTTTCAACAATGGAAAGTGGTGAGCATTATTAATTTTCAATTGTGATTCAAATAGCAAAAATTTGTTCTGAAATGCTTTGATGTGATTAAATGTATCAACTGTGACGTTATATTTTCCTCGCAATGATATATTTAGTTCATTGAGTTTGTTGACAATATCCACTAAAAAGCATAAATCCGAAAGCCACTCATCATTTCTGAATTCTGGCACATAACTTTGTTTTGTCATTCGTTTTTCTGTCGTTTGTCATTCATAAGCAAATCAATTTCTTCTTGTAACTGGTAAAATCGTTGTAAACATCTTCCACGACTGAACTATCTGACTCGACCACAGTAGAGAGAATATAATACTCTACAGTGGACTCGACTGAAGCACACAACGTCACCGTGTTCAGAATCTAATTCTTTCAGAAAATCCTTAAATTGTCGATGCGCAAGTGCATATGATCGAATGTAATTCACTGTTTTTGTAACTACTTGCATAACATGACACATTGATAATACTTGGGCTATACAAGGTAACAATATAATACTTGGGCTATATACATCGATAAACAACATTGTTTAGAGTGAAACATCGAATCTGTGATGTTCCAAGATGTGCGCGCATCATGAGGGCGCAAAATGTAAGTGTGATGAATCTCGCGGGCCGCAAAAATGTTACGCGGCCCGCGGGTTGGCCACCCCTGTTCTAGAGCATATTGAGATGATGTAGCTTTGATCAAAGATTCGAAAATGAAGTCCATATATACATTGTAAAAAAAATGAGAAACTTCAAGCCACTGTGGTGATAACTTGGACAGTTGATTTTTCAACTTTCAATTTTCATGAATTTTGTGCCTCATTTGATTATTCCTCATGAATCATCTAGTTTTCATCCGTTTTGTATCAGTAAATTCTTCAAAAACATTATTTCTTGTTTTTTCTATAAAAAAAAAGAGAATAGTTGTCCCAGTGCGAAAAAGTACCATACTTTCTCTTGCATTATATTTACAAAAGACATGAATTCCATGTTTTCACACATTTCTGGCAAATCCGTAAGGTCAATCATGTCCCTGTCTGACAGCTTATTCGACGACAAGGGATTAATGATGGGGTCGATTTTGTTTGCTTCTAGTTTTGACAAATCATTGGGTTAAAGGGACAGTCAACTATTTCTTTTATCATTTCACAATATTCCTTATGGTCAAAATACACAAATAGAATCAATTATTAGGCATAGACTGGGGCAACTGCATCATAAGCTAGTAGGATAATGTTTGTCTTTACGTATTTCCAAGCTTGGCGAAAAAATTACCGATACAGGTATATAGGTCAAATATTTGAAGGGTACAAACATTTTTTATATGAGGAGGGAGGAAAGGATAACTGAAAAGATGAGTTACTGGAATCAATTTTTGTAAACTATCCCAGGGATCTTTCATGTCGATTTTACGCTATTATCTTATTCCCATACGTGTACGTTTGTAACTAGAGATAAAAGTCAATTTAAAAAAAAAGTTATAAACATATATTTTTTTGTCTCTTTTTTACTCAAGCATTAAGTTAAGCTTCCGATTTTTTTCAGATGAAATTTGGATGCTTAACAAATAGAGTTACCATTTGGAAAAGTGATAGGTACAAGTATTTAGTTTTGCATACCCAGAATCTTATACGAGGAGTGTCAGATCTGTCAGAGCAGAGATGATTGAATCAAAACAAAACTAAGTCACCAGCTCGTAACTCCGACTGATGTAGGAGGTGACGATCAAGCAGCCAGCCACTTAAATTACTCTAAGTCCATAAAGTATTGGTAATAAACTGATTAAGCAGTGCTAAAACTACTTGCCATAAAACGATAAAGAACTTACCAACATCTTTTGCCACCAGTGATTTAGTTCTGCGGAACGATCTTCGGAGGGACTTTCTTCTAAAAGATCTGAACAGAGTCGACGCTGTCCCTTTTTCATCCTCCTGTCTACTAGGGACAGTGACGTTTTTGCGCTTCAAATTATCAGAAACAACACAACCACGTTGGAACGGGGATGGATTTAAATTTTCCTTATTTCTCCCAAAGTTTAACAATCTGTTATATAAGGGTAGTCGTTCCAGAAACACTGACGATGATTTCATTTTAGGGTGCTGCTTATATTCACACATAATGAATATTTCCTAATATGCTGAACAAAAAATCTATAGGGGTTATTTTTCCACACGTTCTCTCTATCTCTTCCTTGCCACTTCTTTAATTATTTAGAAGGAAAAAGGGTAATGTTGCACTTAAGGTACGCACGAAAGAAGTCAAGTGTGGTTAATACCAATAAAAAAAAATAAAAAAAATAGGATGAATATATAATAGTTTAGAAACCAATTTGGACTATATATTTGCTCATTGGGGAGGGGGGGGTGGAGGGTAAAGCATAGCATATATTAAATACGTAGTTTAACCTAACCTAGGTACCTTCGGCCCCCCCCAAACCTCAAAAACAACAGCTTAAATATTGTAAATTCAATGAGAAACCACGCTTTGCAATCAATTTAGATAGCAATCACCCGCTTTACGGGTCTCCATGACTGCATTCCTTGGACAGTCTATAGCACTGTGTACCAATTAGTGCAACAGCACCGGAAAAAGTAAATAACATTCTGTTTACTAAAGGCTTACTAATAACATTGGGCCAAAAAAATTCTTACTTTCCAAGCTAAGGTTCAGAGGATTTGCCTCTTTTACCAGTTCAGAGGATTGCTCAAACTATACCTCGCACACTAAGGACAAGAGGATTGCCTCCCATTAGATTATCCTAAGGACTCTTTCCTGGTCACCAAATATTTTAAATTCCTATTGAAACGTTGTGCTTGTTTATATTTCAAAATTTATGTCATTTCCGGATATCAAACTCTGAGGATAGGCCACTTCACGGCAACCTTATTTATGAAAAAATTGCGCGAACCGATTATTCAGAACATTCATACACATGAAAGACAAAGGGGTTTCCTACCGGTGGCTAATTCTAAGTTCTTTTTCAAAGACCCGAAATAGGAAAACTACAGCCTTGAAAATCATCCGATAAATCGGAGACAAATCAAAAGAAACAAAACTGAAGTTGCAAATTTTGAAACGGGATAGTAACCAACATACTGACAGACTTAATTTTTTTGCAAAAAAACAAAAACAAAAAACAAAAAAAACAAACAAACAAACATTTACATAAAGTAACACACGCTTAGTCTGAGCTGCTTGGTTCTAATTTATTCAAGGAGGGGGAATTAGACTAAGGAAAATATCTTGTTTGTGCCTTTTTTAGCAAGTAACCACACAGTCAAGGCCGTATTCAGGGGAGGGGTTAGGGGGTTATACCTACCCCTCTCGAAATGATTTTTTCACTCGTAAAAACGCAAAAATTCTGCATACAAACACATTTTTGAAGCAGTTTTTAATCTTTTTTTGTAGACCCCCCCCCCTAACAAAAATCCTGGATACAGCCCTGTACATAGTATGCATTTTCATGGAAACCCCGTTGTGAAGCTATTTAAAAATGAATCATAAATTCATAAATTAATGTAAAAATCTTGTATTAAACATTTAAGAAAGTAGTTGACAAAACAAAAAGTTCTATACTTTTTATAAAACTGACTGAGGCGCATAAATGACACAGAAGAATCAGGACGTGACAGAAATGTTCAAAACATTTAACCGAACTATTTTAACACCAAATTAAGATTACAATAGAGACAAAACACCTTTTAATAAACTTAACCAACCGAAAGGGAAAAATTGAATACAGTGTCTGTTTAATGAAGAACTAACTGAACTGAAAAAAGATATTTAACAAATCGTACCTTCTATAGAATGTGACGGTATTCTTTATTTTTCCGCTGAATTTAACAACTATGAAACCAACCCTGGGGGTAATGGGGAAATAATTAAGACATTTCTCTATCGATTAAGCGATACAATTCATTGCTGCTTGTGGAAATGAATGTGCAACTGTACTTCTTCTAAGCGTTTGGTCTTATTCAAGCTTTTGCTAAAGTTTTCAGAAAAAAAAGTCGGATTTGAAAAAGATCGACTGCATTAGTTCAGCCTTTGATTACACTTCGCAAGGTCTCTTGACTTTGACCATAGATATAGAAAAATGAATAGAGACCAGATTTTCGCTATTTATTCCATTATTCCATTTAAAAAAATAGTGTGAGTCAGGGTTAACAACGAAACCTGACCGGGAAATTCTCCAAAATCTGGCCACTGTTCTTTTTTAAATCCTACAGTTTCGACACACCCCTACTGACTTGGCTCCCCACGCGCCTGCTATTGCAAAACCCCTCAACATCTGCATCACACTTGTTCCGTTCTAAATATTCGTCAAATCTAAAGGCTGGATTCAGGAAAAACCGTGTCTTAAAACCAAAAAAGTGCCAGTCATTAACATCCAGCGAATTTGACATACACCATCAAGGGAAAATTGCAGTGAACCATCCATCGATTAATAAATCAAATTATTCGGAAATTGACCACACTTCTACTGTCCAATCTCCTTTCTATCTTTAATAACTGGCAGAACAATAACTTATCTCTCAATTATTATTCTGCAAGGTTTTTAACAATACGATTCATTTCGTGAAGTTATTTATTTGCAAAATACAAAGGTGAGATTCTTGAAACATATTTTAGAAGTTCTTTCAGTCTGAGCTTGGCGTTCATTATAGTAAGCGGTGGGGGGGGGGGCAAAATTTGTTTTGAAGCAATCAAATATCAAAAATCAATCAGAAAACCAAATAACTATCGAAGATCATAGTTAGATTAAGGTTTGAAGATCTTTGAAATCTAACAGATTTCTCGTTAGCACTATTACTGATAGAAACAGAAATGAAACAGTTCAAGAACAACATATTATATCAGTTCAATAGAATCCGGTACAAAAAGCAAGCTATTTACATAGGTTACTTTGTTACTGTCCTGGTTGCGTACCGATCGGGGGGACTTCTGCCCTCCGTGACTTTTTCCCCATTATTTTTTTTCTAGAAAGAAGATGTGTGCTTGGTCAAATTTTTAAATTAGATCACTAGACAAAAATTAAAAATCACCCCCTTGTTTCCAAAGTCAGTATGCATGCAACAGCAACAGCACTCGAAGTCAGTAAACATGCAACTGCAATTTTTCGCAAAGAGATTCACTTCAATGTACGATCTGTCATAGTTTCAGCTTACGCTCTGGGGTCTTAAATTCTAACATATCAAAGATATTACACTTGAGTTGTCACTCGTTAGACTCGAGCCAATCCAATCCAAATACTTGGACTCGACTCAAGATCAAAGACAATTATCTCGTGATAAAAGAGATTATCTCGAATTTTGGTGGTGGGCTAAATCAATCCCCGTCTAAAATTTTCTAAAGCTGATGTGGAGCTTTGGAATTGGGGTTTATATATATATATATATATATATATATATATATATATATATATATATATATATATATATATATATATATATATATATATATATATATATATATATATATATATATATTTCAAAAATAAAAATGGAGCCATATCCTAGATAGAGTTAGGGGTCTCTCAAACTTCTATGGTCTCTGAGTCACAATTGGAAGTTTAACGCACCAAGTCTATACCCCTGACTTTTAGGCCCAATGAACGCACTTCAGTAGTTGGAGGAGTGTCTTCGGCAACATTCAACCCCAAAATCTCGAGATTTTCACAATTGTTCCTATTATTTCCTACCGTTTTCACAAAATTATCCCTATTTATCAAATTCGTAATATCAACTCCCCCCCCCAAGATAAATTTCCGCGCTTTGGACCTAGCCAAGCGCCGATATTTTGAACCTTTCAATACTTTTTTAAGCAGGATGTTCCATGATAGAATTCCTCCCTGTTCCCCTTTGCACGTGCAAGATATGATACCATGGTACAAACGAAAAAAACTCTTCTCTCAAACAAAAGCGAGTTTTAAAATAAGAAAAGGTGGTACCAATGCAACAAATCAAATCCTAGTTGGGTGTCTGACTGACGTTGATTTCTAAGAAAAAAGGCGTAAAACTACATACCTTTAGACCTATGTGAAGGGGAGATGTCTTTGACAAAAGGAAGGAAAAAAATTAGAACAAGCAGTAATTTCTACAGCACATATCCTTTAGAATTCCAGAATAAAGAAATTCCCAAAGGGTAGGCTATCAATTTTTACCCCTTTATAGCTCAATAACCCGTTACATACGTAAACGTCGTGAAAATTGCAATTTATGGCATTCAGTCTTGTCAGCACTTACAAATAAATAATATCCAAGAGTGACAAAAAAGAGTAGATATAATGGAGTTTTCACCCCTAACCAGGGTTGAAACGCTTCAAATTCAATTTTTCAAGTTGTAAATCTGTTATTCTTTTTTTCCATTCAATTTACATCATAGCGATTGCTCTGAATGAAAACAGTGAAGCAATAGAGAATAAATTGTATGGGCGGGATATCTGCGAAAACAAAGTATTAAAAAGGGGTGATTTTTACCCCTGTAACTAAATGTATTACAACCGCATGTATGTCCTCGTTGAATTGAATTCAATTATTTCAAGCTTGACAATTTTAGCAAGATTCCTTGTAAAATACAAAATGATCCTCGAGGGTCCCATCGGCATTTATATTGTGTTATGGTATTTTGAATAATTATGAAGCTTCGAGTTTTGGGTTTCTGTGCTATTTCTCACCTTTTTTTGTAGGGAATCTAATTTTTGAGTGTGATCTTGACAAAATGTTGACAAGAGTTTGCCAGCTTTGAGACCCCGGATGCACACCTTTGGGAGCTCGGGGTCAACATAAGTGACACAACTGAAAAGAGAAAGTTTTCCATCCCAAAGTATTTATTGCTTTATGATGCTACCCAGCAGTAATACAATACACAAGACTTTTTTTTAGAAACATTCTAAACATTTTTTAGAAACATTTAGAAACTTTTTTTTTAGAAACATTCTAAACATTTTTTAGAAACATTTAGAAACTTTTTTTTAGAAACATTGATAAATCGAACACAACAAAAGTTGACACATATTCCCAAACAGGAGATGGTTATTTTTCCAAAATTGCAAGTAAGAAACTGGGCCCGAGGAGATGTCTTTGGTGACCTAATACAATATGAAAACATGAAGTCAAATACCAAGCAGGCACGTACTTCTTTTTTCAGAGAAAGGCTAGGTTTCAAAGGGTGGCATAGCTTCGAAAGACAATAAAAATAGGCGATACATAGGAAATATCTGAAATTTTGGCAAGACAAACATGGGCCGAATGCTCGGACTTCGTATGTGTCAAAATAGAACCTGTATTTATACAGAACCAACGTCCTATATTTCAGAAACTGTTCCCTCTACGATGAATCATATCTAAACGTGACATTCTTCTTATTTGAAGGACAATGCAGTGCTTAAAAAACCGTTTTTGTTTTTTTTACAAGACTCAGTTATTATTTTATATTGTGTAATCAAATATAGTTTCCTAATGATAATAAAAAATACTTGTATAAGATTAAAAAAAACAAAAACAGTACTGTTGCACTTAATGGTTCACACGAAAGAAGTCAAGTTTGATTAATGCTAATAATAAAAAAAATAAAATAGGATGCATATATAATAGTTTAGAAACAAATTTGGGCTAATATTTGGACATTAGGGGGGTGGGGGTAAAGCATAGCATATATTAAATAAGTAACCTAACCTAACTTAGGTACCTTCCCCCCCCCTAAACCACAAAAAGCAGCAGTTTAAATATTGTAAATTCAATGAGGAACAACGCTTTGCGACCAATTAAGATAGCAATTACCCGCTTTACGGGTCTCCATGACTGCATTTCTTGGACAGTCTATAGCGCTGTGTGCCAATTAGTACAACAGTATCAAAAAACCTCCTTTCTCCACAGGTCATTGATGGGCTAAGTTTCTCTGGACATTTCTTTTTCCCGTCCTTAAACTACAAAAATAAATAAGCTTCCGTAACTTTTGCAGCCTAAACGAGCTGGTTTAACCCGTTTTCAAGCCATCTTTGTAGAGTGTATCTGCTGCTTCTCGAAAGTACGGAACAAACAATTAGTCCAGTGAAAACTAGGGATCATCAAAGCAAAGGGCAGTATCTATAGATTATGATAATTCGATATATCAATGGCTGAGTCACAATGCAAACCATCACAATCAATCATTCAGCTCATATTAACCAGAAAAAAAGTCAGATTTATCATATTAAATAGAGTATGACATACTACTGCGGAACATCTTTTTCTCTAAAAAGAGGGAAAAAATACGACAAAAATACGATAAATCATAAGTGTCATAAACCGCAGATGAAGAGTGACCAAAAATCGTAATTTACAATAAAAAAATAAAAAATAAAAGGAATCGATCAGTACCTCGACGAACAAAGGATTTGAAAGATATGGCTCAAAGGGGAACAAGTTGTTTAAAAATACAAATGTTCGGAGAGAATTTTCAGGTGACAAGCAAATTTAGCGCTAACACCTCTGGTGTAATCGACAAATACACACGGTAATACACCCAGTTTTCAAGCGAGCTGTGGCATGTTATTTATGATAAAACTTACATTTTATGTTTTAATTTGTGTGTTTACATATTTTAGTAAGATCCACTGACTCCTCAGTCTACCTCCAAAATAACAAAGTGCGTTTCAAGAAACCGCAGACTGTAATGTTGAGCATAGTTTCCCAACAACTACGAAGAGATATTTTTGTATGCATCTAAGGCAGTGAACCCAATAAAAAAATCTTTGTGTCCAAATTTTGTATTCTGACAAGCCCAACAATAACACCACGTTAAGAGGAACAATTAGCTTGGGGGTAGCCATATATCCTACCAACTGAATATATAATCAATATTTTAAAAAGAAAATTCTAGTTAAAACAGTGGAGTCCCTAACTTATAAACATAGATTTTGACTCAAGGACTTCTGGCATGTTTGAGTCCAACTCAATGTTGAAGCCCTGGGAGAGACGAATGTAACTTATCCAGTGTTCGAATGTATAACTGTAATTCCAATTTGCTTTTCTATAGTATTTTGTGGCATTTCGTTACCGTGATTTTCGTCCTCCATTCTGATCCGGTCTTATCGAAGCCGATACTATTTTTGCTTGGTCATGAAATGGCGTTGGCTCGGTCCCAGAAAAAAGGGAGAAGCCTAGGTGGGTTATCAGCTATGAATAAAAATCTTTTTGTGGTCTAAGAATAAATTTTCCTAAGTTTTTTCGCGGTGAGGGGCTCCCTCTCAGAAGCAAGCCCAACCACTTTCAAGCTCACTGGACACAAATAAAAAAAATCTGGTTGACTTGGTCTCAAATTCATGGGCAGATCTTAGATTTTGAATCCTATTCACCAAATTGCGACATTAAACGTGCCAAAATAGGGCTAGGAAATGATTATGTCCCGGGTTATATTTCCTTAAATGTTGACATTTGCCCGCTCATATGGTTTGAAACCTAACACGAGAAATGATTTACTTCGGTAAAACCAGGCACATGGTCATATTGATCAAGCACTATCAAGCACAAACAAAATAGTTAATTTAAATTAAAATACAAAAAATTATAGGATACATCGGTTAAAATATGGATATTTCAGGTGGAGGCACGGTCCTATCCATGTTTTTTTTTTTGGGGGGGGGGAGTAGGGGATGGTGGTTAAAAAAGGATTCTTTAAAGAGAGGGTTTTACAGAAAAAAAACATTAAAAAAGCATCAAAAATTTGACGCTTATACGAGTAGGAGAAACATTTCGGAGTAGGTGTAAAAACCCCTAGCCCCCCATTCTGGATACAGCCTTGGGTGGAGGACACGGGCCCGGTGGCATCTCAGGTCACATGCAAGGGAGAAAATACACAATACCCCTCTTATTTCAGTGCGTATTAAGGAAAAGAAAGGTTGTAAAATAGTTATTTAAATCGGCTAAGTTTGCAAACACCTTTTTAAAATTCCGAACTAAAATAATTTATTGGCATTGTACGAACTTTGAGTACTTATTGTAACTTCGATCAATCCTTAAAACTTAGGATCTGTCAAACGTCGGACTCTTACAAGTAATAGTAGCAGATGTATTTCTTGGGCAACGTTAACGACTTAGAATTAGGTATGCCTATCTAGGTAAAACCACTTAACAATAGGAATTTCTCACGAAGCCTATATCCCTAGACCATTTTCACCATTCCAAGGAAAAACTGAATATTCATAAAAACAGAATGCATTTCCAAAAGACTCGTTCTACTCCATTTCTTTATTCAGGTGAAGGGCCAGCCAGAGGGGGAATGCGCTTTGAAAGCAATCCACCCTTGAAGGTGAAAAATATCCCTATGGTATGAGCTAATCTTACTATTCAAAACTTTAGAGAAAAAGGTGAAAAGCAATAAGAAAAAAGTGAAAAAAAAAGACAGTCCAGACATTGAGCTTAGACTTAAACCTAAAGGTTTGTAAAAGATAAAGGCTCCATTCTGTCAAACTGTCAATATAGTTTACAAAACGATAAGGACAGACATATTTGATACAAACATGATTTATCTACAATAAAATTGTAACGACATGTAAGAAGCTGTGTGGTTCGCCTATAAAGGAGCTTTTGAAAATAATGTACCTTCAAAAATTAAACAAAAATATATTGTTTAAATAGCCCAATGAGAATAGCTAAGATCAGAATATGAATATTTCATAAATATCCTTTTCCGCCAATTAAATTTGGAAGGGAGAATATAAAGACTGTAGGCCCGAACCGTTCAAAGGACTTGAGGGATCTGTGTCAAAAGTACGTTCTAAGACTTTTTTTAATTTTTTTTTTTAGAAGCATAAATTCATACAATGATCAATACGGTAATTTTGTCAACGACAATGAAACTTCATTTTGTTTAAAAGTTACATAAACAAACTGGCAACAAATTTTATTCTTATCAAAAATGAAATTTTATTGATTTGATGTCAATTACTTATTTATCCTAAACTTTGTCACTTTTGACTTGAGATCAAAAATTTTACATCTCTTCGAGACCTTTCATATATATTATAGAAAGGTCAACTTAGAAGCCCAAATTGCAATTTTTTTAACGAAATTTTCTGATTTGATAGAATTTTCCGAAATTTGCTATGTAAATAAAACCCAGGCCAAAAAGTAAATTGAGACAAGTCCAGCTATAATACCTCATAGGTGAGGAAAATGGAGAGGATTCGCGAAATCTCGTCAGTACCATATCTACCACGAAGGGCTTTCAGGTCTCAACCAAGCTTGAAAAATTTTGCTATTTTTTCAAGAACAAAGATAACGGGTGCATGTTTATTTTATCATTTTTTTTTCCAGGGATGATCGTATCGAAATAATGAAGTTTGACCGTTTGTCCCATTTTTTAAGAACGGTTACTGAAACACAGATCTGGTTTTAGGGGGCGTGCGGTTTCAAAATTTCCTTTTATTAGCCTAATCACTTGGCCGACTGGCAAAATTCATTCAACAAAATCCGGTCACTTGCAGATATGACATTGGTTAACCATGTTCGATCAATCCTATGGCTATGATCAATCCCATGCTGACCAATCCTATGGATATGATCGCATTTGTGGCTCTGCAGCTGTGGCCCATGGGGACAAGTTGATACAAACTTTCAAGGGGCATTAGCACTTAAGGTTTAATTTATGTTTCTTCAACAACCCCAGCAATTGATTTTATACAGAATGTAATCATTTCAAATAAAATTGCAATCAATTACTTAAACCTAGCCATAAAACTTTTGTTATTTTTCTGAAGACTACCAACGATTTTTGAAGGTTTTTTCCCCTGAAAACAAAAAATTTGACTGAATATTAAACAACCATTTTTTCACGCCATTAACAGCAAAGAAACAATAGCACTCAGCTTGGTCGTCCAAACCGCAAAAGGTAATCAAAGTGACAATTTAGGTGGGCCAGCGTTTCACAAAGACTTAACAAAAACTAAAATGCAAACGGAGTATTTGACCTTCATATGTCGTCAATTCTTGTGTCGTTATTATTCAACTTTAATAAGGCTCGGAAATTGTAATGTATTCCTAATAAATTTCAAAAATAAGCGCACATTAAAATTGGTATTTAAGCTCGAAAAACTTACAAAAAAGGGGGCTTTAGTGTTTAAAAATGACATTAGTGAATCAATTCACATTAAGATTTTGGGCTCCGTAGCGGTAAAATATTTGTGTTTTAATATCTGAAACGCCAATTGTTACATATCAAGCTAGTTATTTTTATTACACCAAGACAGGTACTTACGTATTATAGCGACCACACTGTTGTTCAAATATTAAATTTTCATTATATTTCGGTATATTTCATTAGAATTAACCTAACTTCACTTATTGGGTGTGGTCGCTATAATATGTAAGAACCCCAATAAAACTTGAAACAAAAGTGTTTCACCAAAAAAAGTGTTTCAATGTATTACCAAAGTAAGACCATAACAGTAAACTAAAATAGGTCTTCGCCCCCTGACCGACTCCAAAAGCTCAAAATTTTATAAATTTGCTATAAGTTCCCTATGGCATGTAATTCACTCATCTTTGCTTATTATTTCGAACCCCCCCCCTTCTTTCCCCAATATAAATTTGTATGTATGTGAATGAGTAAGGACCTTAATATTGACGAAGAGCACGAGACTAATGACGTTTTACTAATAAAAACAAAAACACAATAAATGCATGAATTAAATTTAGTAATCCCACTTCATTGCATAGAAATAAATTAGGCTGTCTAGTAAGGAGGATTTAACATCAAGCAACAAAAAGACAAGAACAATACTAAATATAACTTCGTTACAAATAATCTATTTTATTCGATGCGTTATATCGATATACTACTACAGACAGTATATCGATACATTATATTCAAGTACTTCACTTCTAGGGTCCTATGGACCCTCCCCCAAAAGGAGAAAATAGGAAAACAGCGGAAATGGCCGAAATAATGGAAGCATTGTTCTCAAAAAGCAACATTTTCATAGCAGGATATTTTGTAGCCCCCTTAAGCGATACTTTGGCGCTCCACATGATTTCGACTCCGCGCATTTAAAAATATTGCCATACACATACAAAAGAAGCCTTCGGACCCAGATCCTCATAAAATATCAAAATTTTTCTGTATTTTCTCGAAAATTCAACCACCAGTTCATTGTTGTTCATATTAATTTACCCTCCTTCCAATTTAGACGAAATTCCAGGATACAAGCCAGGCCCGGTACCCATCTAGAAATTTGTTTTGAAACACCTAATTATTTAGAAGAGGGTATAATTTGTTCAAGACATTAAACAATTAAACTATGCTGTAATTTACGTACTGATGTGATGATGAAAGAGCCTCAACCTCCAAAACCCATTAGAGCATAAAGGGACAGGGGAAACCTTTTATGAATTTGAAAAAAGATCTAGAACTTCAGTCATTCAAATGTCCTAAAATCTTCACAATCTGGAGTCTCGAAAATAGTTGTACACAATTCGAAATTATATAAAGGCTTGACAAATTTTTAAACTGATTTTAATCTCCACATTTTTTATATCATAATTTCATAGCTAAAAAAAAAATTACTGCTAGCTTTCCATATATTTTAACAATTCAAAAAAAGCAGTTAAAACATCAAACTAGACAGCATCGTTAAGACACAAAAATATTTAAATCAAAAGACGCTATACAAAAAAGTAGCAGGCTAGCAGCCTTTTATTAACCTCGTTAGTTAACTCAAAATGTTAAATATTTAAGTCAGCCTACACTTGAATATAGGCCTACCTGATGTGTGTACAGAAAGGAAGGCAAATATCTTTTCAGTGAACTGACACGCGGCATTGAAGAGATAGAGAGAAATAGCGAAACATCACATTACCATTTACGCTTTATCAAACACACCGGCAAAAAGTTAATATCATTAGAGTACTAGTTCAATTTCAAAAGGACACCTCTTTCACTCCCTTCTACACAAAAACCCCTTGGTTATTTTGTCCGATTTTGGCAAAAACCTGCTCTAATTCACTATTAAGTACTGGCACAATTTGCTTTCGATATTCCAGTCACGAAATGAAGGCGTCCTCCATTTCTTCAGCCGAACACTCTCCAGTGATATTGACCAATGAGAGAACAGATTCAGACTTGCGGCTCGTGTCGTGGATTTGTGAGACATGAGAGTTGGTGATCAAAGAGGCAAATTAACGAAATTGAGGCTGCTAGAAGCCCAAACAATTTGCTAACATATTGACAATTTTAGCTACGGCACATGGAAGTTTTCGACTTGATTACGTGGAGAGCTAGAGTAACGAGAGGAACGAAGCTTTTGCAGTTGTTAGTGTACATGGACTAATCTTCGGCTTCTGCATAAGAGGTACCGAACAAGATGATTAATTTAAGTATGGTCCCAAGCTTAAAATACAAACATCATATCATATCACATCATATCGTAGCGATAATTCAAAATTCGGCATGTCGAAAGACAACGCGTTCTCAGAAGTATAAAAACTGAAAACGATTTTCAGGTTATGGATATTTTTACTCATACATTCAGCATTAAGTAAACTGCCTTTCGCTATCAAACGAAAATTATTAATAATAAATGGAGAGACAAACCATCGGCCTACTGCGATTTTCATTTGATAAATAAATTACAACCAGCTGTTGAAATATTGAGTGTTTTAGTATAATAGACGAAGAATCGCACCACCTCTTTTGACCTGTGATCATCACCCCGTGACAAATATTGAGATTTTATAATTTTGCATAGTTTCTGGCAGTTCTTAGTGGACCAAAGACTGTTCACAATAGAATTGCGATTGACGTCAGAAACATTAGCGAACACCATCCTTTCAATATAATCGTCGCTTTTCATAGGCAGCGCAATAGCGCTGCCCAAGTAAAGAGTGATATGGCTTCCATGTATATTTTTCTCCAGGCAACTTTCTATGGAAGGAACGGTCCTACTTCTTTGGGGGCTCATTTGATTGGAAGTTGAAAGTTCTAGTGCCCTTTTTAAGAATCCAAAATAACTTAAGTGTGACAAACCCCTTTCCCATGTCCTTTTAACTACCCACCCCCTGACCCCCAAAGACATCTGATCAAAAATTAGTGGTCATTTTATTCAAAACAGTCAAAGGGCCCAAAAAATAAACCCACGGGGATGGCATGACCCCCACAGCCTCTGAGACAAGTGATGTAAGTTATGCAAGTTGCCCATTGTTTACACATGGTTTTTATAATCGAAAACGGGGACATGTTTATCCTAGGTGTTCAAAAAGGCGAAGAGTATCAAGTTGAAACTTCCACGGATTGTTGAGGGGGGTTTCAAGCTACATCAAAATACAGTACCCCTTTGAATCCTTGAATGACTCCTAGACTTCTTAAAAGCTGGAAAAAAATAATCTTTGGAAGGCTTACAGGTCCTCTAAGCCATCTTCGCGCGATTCTCGACTTCAACTTTTAAAAGCTTATAGAAGAGTTTACAATTCCCTTTGCCGGAGGGCCAAATTTGAACTATGCTGAAAACCTTTTTTATTTAGTTTGTTTTAATTTGTCATAACATCAACAACCTGACAACAGCCAAAAACGATTTCTCCATGCTAAGCAAGGTTTAAAAATAAGAGTTGTGCTACAATCAACAAAGTAAGAGTTTGTCAAAACATCAACAACAATAATAATAAAAAAAAGAAGAAAATCACTAAAACTACTAAGATTAAAAAAAAAGAACTAATAAAAGCAAACTGATTGGTTCATACATAATGATATTTTCTTTTGTTATTTATTTATTAATGTCATAAAAAAGGAAAATTTTAAAAATACATTTTGTTTTCAGCAAAGCGCAAATGATGCCCTGGCCTTTAGCCCTTAGGGGCGTTAGTCCTACTCCTGTCTGAGGTAATTTAAGTTAGTTTTAACTTTGACCTGATTATTCATTGTAAATTCCTGTCCGTTTCGGATCTCATTTATCCTTTGATGATTACCTTTGCTCGTCTTTGGTTTAATATAGCTCTTTATTATCTTTGCAAAATTTCTTTAATTCTTTTTGGAAAGGTGGTTTAATTAATTTCAAGTAAAACCTAGGTCACAAACGTGTCTTTTTGCAAAATTTCAAACCGGGTGGATCAGTGCATGTAAAGTTTCTTGTATTTGAAAATTATGTTTGCAATTTAGATTAGAAAGTTAACTACTACAATTGAAACGGTCACTTTTAAAACCAAAAGCGACAACAATTCAATTCAAAATTACTAAAGTGAATTTCGGACAAATTTTTAAATAGCAAAACTGTTTTAAGTCCTGGTATCTTGTTCCAGATTTCCAATTTTAACCAGATTCATTATTGTCTGTATATAAAAATCAATCCATGATAAATGTGTAATTGCAAAATTATCGCCACTACTGAGAGGCATGCAAGTTCACTTTTTTGCAACCTTTATAACACCGTGAATTACTTGATAATGGGGACAAAGAAAAGGATAGAAGTTCGTTATGCTCACTAAATTTGACCGGTTTCTTTTTTTTATTAGAGATATCAAAATGATATCTCATTTGCATTAAGCTAACTCAATTTGCGAAAAGGTATTCCATTTGCACAACTCTGCTCTGATTGAATTGCCGCCGACAATTACTAAAGTGAATTTCGGACAAATTTTTAAATAGCAAAACTGTTTTAAGTCCTGGTATCTTGTTCCAGATTTCCAATTTTAACCAGATTCATTATTGTCTGTATATAAAAATCAATCCATGATAAATGTGTAATTGCAAAATTATCGCCACTACTGAGAGGCATGCAAGTTCACTTTTTTGCAACCTTTATAACACCGTGAATTACTTGATAATGGAGACAAAGAAAAGGATATAAGTTCGTTATGCTCACTAAATTTGACCGGTTTCTTTTTTTTTGTGGCGGAACTATGCCAGTTTATACCGTGACTGCAAGATGATGTGTAGGAGGGAATTCAGTAATCAAAGAACAGTATGAACTAGAAGAAAAAGCAGATGTTAAATTATAAGGAACAGAACAATTGATGTAAAATATGATTGACACTCTTCGACATGCCTAACAGAAGCAAAACGACTTGGACAAGTCGAATGACGAAGTAGGTTGAACAAAAGAAATTATTTCCAGCTATTCTAGATGTCAATCTTTGTCCCAAGAATGACATGTATCTTAATAGTTCTACAAGGGATAGTTGCAAACTAAAAAAGAGGTCTGGCAGAAATGTCTCAAAACTCTTCATTTTCCCATTTAAAAAACTGGCAGAAATCTTATTCAGCCGGAATGATCACCTGATTGTATTCATTCCTCAAGACACAAGCTTGACCCTGATCTTTCAAGGAAAGGTCTGTGAGACCTATTTCGAATCTAGTTTGCTCGCTAGTCTATTTCGGAAGCTAAAAGCTAAGTTAGCGATTGCAATTTCTTATAACCTAATGCCACAAAAATTTCTTTCTTCAGGCTTCAAAAAAAAAAAAAAAAATTAAAATCCAGTCTTGGGACATAAATACGAGTTATTTTCGAACCATCAGGCGTGCTTTTTGGAATAATACTCCAATCCATCCTACTTAAGATCTCAAGTATTTATATTTATGTGAATCTAAAAACACACACAGGATGGGTGTAGTAGGACTGTGTACCCCTCCCCCCCAAAAATGTTGAAATCATTTTCCAGCTTTTACTGCTCCCACAAATTTGCCCCCCCCCTTCTCAAATAGATTCCCGATATCGTGTCGGAGAACAATATTAAAACTGATGTTATTCAATAACTTTAACTGAGGATTTCATAACCCATGTCTGTCATTTCTTCCCGTTCTTCTCCATATTGTTTCTAGTCCTTTTAACACTTGATAAATTTAAATGACCTTAGCAGCAGGTCTTTAGAAAGAAAACTGAGCAGCTCAGAAATAACCCAAATAATCACCACTGATGATTATTTGGGTTATTTTTTTTACCAATTGCGGCTTGATGCACTGATGTTCATATTATTTATGTTTGTTCAGTATTTGGAGCCTAAAAAAAGAAACATGTCGCGTACCTACAGAGCAGTGTATAATTGAGTTTTTCAATTATATTTTCTAATTGAGTCTTTCTCGTTTTGTGTAATTTGTTCTAAGAGCTGATTTAGATCTTAGCTCCAGCTTTCGTCACTAAAAACCACATGTATAACTCCTAAGTTTATGTGTATTGCTTTTTTTTGCTTATTGCTCCGTCTTTTCCTTTTTTGTATGACGGGTTTTCCAATAAATAATAATAATAAACCTACGGCGGTGCATTCTTACACTTCCTAGGATTTTTGCGTCGAAGAATTAGCTTGTCTTTGATATTTCAGACGTTCTTACAATAAGACATTTTGAGTACAAAAACACAGCCAAAAAAAAATTAGAAGCAAGTTTGCTAATCCAAACTAACGTGTACTTCAATACATCTTCAATACTCGAGCACAAAAGCAAAGTCAAAAACGCCAAAAGTTTTAGATAGTTGATACTTCAAAATCAAACGTCAAATTAGTTAAAAAAGAAAAAAAATTGCTAGAAATAAAGACTAAATCTAGTACTTAAAACGAGCACGAACTGGCTTAAATAAAATACTAAACAATGAACAAAAATTACTAAGGATACTAAAAGGAACAGATTGCTACTTACTCTTTATTAAAATAAAATTAGTCTCAAGAGTTAAAAAAAAACTGTCAAAACTATAAATTATACTCAGTGAAGATCGATATTCATTAAATGTCAAACCTAATGCAGGCTGAAAACTGTGTTTTATTTTTTTTAATGTTACTGAAATGTCATGTTTGTAATTAGTGACATGAAGCCCTTGAACACCAGCTAAGGGACAAAGCAAAGGCCAAATTTGAAATAAGTACTACCGTGTTTTGGATTTAAATTTAATGTTAGCCTCTGGTTTTCGATCAACTAGCTCAGAAATCCTTTGGCGGAAAGTGGAAGCCATTTATGAAAGGGGACAACCAGGGTCATATTCAGGATTTTGTTTTAGAGGAGGGGAGGGGGGTGAAAATAAAATTTGCTTGGAAAAGGTGGTTTAAGTTCTTTTTTGCCTGCAATTTTAAGATCAATTTACAAGTCGAAGAAATATTTTTCAGTTTTCAGCAGAAACAGTCTTTTCAGCTACATTTTTAAGTCCAATTTATGAGTCAGAGAAATTTTTTTGGGGGAGGGGTCTTGAAATAAATTCATTTATAAGGAAGAAAATATTTCTGAAAATTAATCGCATGTATTTAAACAAAAGATAAATAAGTTGATTGTCACAACTAGTCCGATACCGAAACAATTATTGCTGGAAGTTAAATTCTACAAGCTAAACTATACTGTTCTTCCTCTTTCAAAGCATTAGAAGTAGTACGACTAAGGGCAAGGAATATAAAAAGAATGATCATGGGAGTGGTGGTAGGAATAGCCATAATAGCACAGGTTGTGGTAGGAATACTCCTAGTCTGAAGTCGTGTTGGGAACAGTCGTATTAGGAAGGATTGGTCTAGGAGTGATGATAGAATTAGTCGTGGTACGAGTAGGAGTTGTAGTTGTGCTAAGAAAAGACGTGGTTATTCTTGACTTGGTGAAAATAAAACTTTATTGGGGAAAATATTTACTTACAGTGTTTTGGTTTTGGAATTCTATACTACAATATTATTTGCGAAATATGTAGGTTACTTACCGAATTTGGATTTCTACATTGAAAATAAGCCACAGATACTTAATTAACAAGTCAAGAAGTCCTTACATGCCAACTTCGGAGAAAACAAACACTAAGATTTATTCATAATTAATTAATCATTCAATGAATACATTCTTCTTAGCCCCCAAAGGCTCCTAGCCGAGCATTTCGATTTTCGAAATGTTTCAGAGACATAAAATACCAACCTCTTAGGAAATGAAATCCTATTTGGGAACTATTTGCTGTATGTTTTGGTTTATAACAGTTATATTTTAATAGTATTTTAATGATTTAAACTTCTTGTGAAACCGGCCCAATTTCGGACCCTTTAGACCTTAAGATTAAAATTCCAACAAAGACTGATTCAGATCCAAGTTATCCCTAACATGCGAGGATCTCATACATTTGGATCGAAGGTGGTTTCTTCTAAAAACTTGCTGGGTCAATAAATCAAATATGAAATGCATTAAAGGGGCAAGAAAAAAAAAGTTGGCAAGTATGATAATTATGGCATTATGGTTATTTCATTTAGTAAGTTTTATCATTTAAATCGTTTTAATAACTTGTATCGTTTTCATTTCTTTCTTGAAATTTTCATATTTTTGATATATGGCCAATAGCCTAGGGCTTTTTTCCAATCGATGACTTACTATGATCATCTGTTCTATATGATGAGGTCGGAGATATAAATTAACTAAATATAAATTTAAAGAATTCTACTGAGCAGCAAATAATACAAATAGCCTCAGAAATCTTTATATATCAGGATTAGTAAAAGTCAGCGAAATATGTAAAATGTGTATTTTTATTAGATAAAGGCTGTGCACACGATGCAGTCTAAATATGTCTGAAAAAAAATATGGCAGAAACTATTACGGTGACTATAATATCTCTTTGCCGTATTTTCCATTTATTTCCTAAATATATACTTGGCTTCTAAGTATTGTTGAATACTACCAAAATGGTTTCGTTAATAAAGGGGTTTTAGATAAAGGGGTGTGCTCGTAACGCCGTTCTGAGTAGTTTTTTTTACTCTGAAGAAGAATAATGAGTAGCGATATAACGATAGATCAACTGCATTGTCAAGTTACTACAATTTAGTAAACAGAAGAGAGTTTTCATATACAATAACATTCATAATCTTTTGCTTCGATCCGCTCGTTTGGAAAATTGACAAGAGGAAAAGAAACGGGTAATTTGAGGTAGTTCAAACGGCTGTTGAGGGTGGAGATACCATGCATCAAAATGGTATGTCAGTGCAAGCATCAACGCCTTTTCATTTACACAATATCGCAATACCGCAGATTAAACAGCAATTAATATTTTAGCGTGCAAGACACAAAAATAGGTACTTTCCCATTATGCGGAAACCTCTAAAAGGTCAAGTTTGGTTAATGCTAATGAGATAAAACAAAATAGGATGAATATGTAATAGTTTATAGACAAATTTAAAAACCGAATAGAAATTAACACGTATATATGGGGGTTCGCCCTCTTTTCCATATCTCGTTCTTTACGCTAAAGTTTGACTTTTTTTAATGACTCCTGAATCACAAAGACCACTTAATTAGAATAATAAGCTATTTTATAAGTTGTAAAAAAATTAGCGTAAAGAGTGAGGCATAAAAAAGGGGGGACCCTCCTCATATACGTAGTAATTTCTGTTCGTTTTAAGTCTTAATGTTGCTCCTTACTTTCAATTGAAAAAACTTGTTTTTTTTTTAAATTTAATTTCTGATCGTTTTTTTTAAATAATGCTGGGAAATCCGGTTCCCTCTTCATGAAATATTCCCTTCCCAATGAAAATTTCCTCCATGGGAAGACCCTCCCACGGACCCCCCCCCCCACCAGAAGAATCCCCCTGAAAGCGTCTCTATACCTCTCAATAACCAATACTATATGTAAACAATGGGCAAAGTTCATAACTTGCAGCCCTTCCCCCGGGGACTCTGGGGGGTCAAGTCATCCTCAATGACATTGTTATTAGATTTTCCGACTAGGCTGAAATAATGTGCATATCAAAATGTTTATCAGGTGACTTTGAGGAAAAAATAAGCGTGGGAGGGGGGCTAGCTGCCCTCCAGTATTTTTGGTCATTTAAAAAGGACACTAGATTTTTTTATTTCGGATCAAATGGGCCCTCTTCCGATCTTCCACGATCACCCCCAGAAAAAAAAAAAAAAAAAAAAAAAAACAAATTAACACGCATCTATGATATTTATTGTGGCAAAAATTTAAAATTCCACTTTTTCGTATATAGGAGCTTTAAACGTCCACGGTAGGGTTCTATGATATGCAGAATCTGATGATGTTAATTTCATTAAGATTATTCAGTGTTTTGGGGGTGTTTCCTGCCTTTTTGAAAAATTGGGCAAATTTTCTCTGGCTCGTAAGTTCTGATGGGTACCATTAAATTTCATGAATTTTATATATTTTGAATAAACATCAAAATTCGATTCTTCGATCCGTTGATTTTGAATTGAAGTTATCAAGTATTTTGCGGAATAGGTTGCATAGGTTGCATCAAGACGCTGGGCAATTGTAGACAGAGAAAAGCCAAGACAGATAGTCCAAGTAATTGAGAGGCAAATGTTTAAATGGCTGGGGCACGGGTAAATGGCAGGAGTATGCATGACTCTCTTATTGGACACATACTTGTCAGGTTAGTTTTTGGAAAGGCATGCCTGCCTAGAGTCTTAGACATGCTGATCAAGAATTTAAAAAAGAGGCAAACAAGGCACACCCGCCTATGGTCTTAAGAAGGTTGACCAAGAATTTAAAATCTAAAGAAATAAGCGTGGGAGGGGGGCTAGCTGCCTTCCAGTATTTTTGGTCATTTAAAAAGGACACTAGATTTTTTTATTTCGGATCAAATGGGGCCTCTTCCGATCTTCCACGATCACCCCGAGAAAAAAAAAAAAAAAAAAGAACAATTAACACGCATCTATGATCTTTCTTGTGGCAAAAATGTAAAATTCCACATTTTTGTACATAGGAGCTTGAAACCTCTACGGTAGGGTTCTCTGATATGCTGAATCTGATGATGTTAATTTCATTAAGATTATTCAGTGTTTTGGGGGTGTTTCCTGCCTTTTTGAAAAATTGGGCAAATTTTCTCTGGCTCGTAAGTTCTGATGGGTACCATTAAATTTCATGAATTTTATATATTTTAAATAAACATCAAAATTCGATTCTTTTGATGTATCTATTGTTAGCAAGACTCTGTTTCTTAGATTTTAAGTTACTATTGAGCCGCATCGCTCCTTACTTACAGTTCGTTACCACGAACTGTTTGACGAAGTCGCAAGTTTTGCTTTTAATTGTCCGCCGGATCTTGCCCCTGATGTGGTGAGTTATGCGGCGCGTATCCGTCGCTTGTTCTGTTACAGGTAAGCATTACAAAACTGCTTTTGGCTATCCTGTATATTGCCGTGGCTTTGCCTCATGTGCTGTTCCTAGCACAATTTTGGAATCTTCTGACAGTCCTGGATACAAAAGGAATTAGAAAACTGTTTTTTAAATTTGCTAAGTTCGTTCTTCAACTCCATGTTTGGTCTCGAAACCGTTTCCTAAGACAAAATATTTAATTGCTGACCCTATTCTTAATGTTGATGACCTGGCCTCTAACCTGAGTAGTAAAAAGATGAACCCTGGATGGGTGTCCTTTTTTGATTTCTTTGTAGTATGTGTTACGTATTTTTATGTATAATGTTTACTTATATTTTTTGTTTTCTTTCTTTTTGTACTCTATCGTTTTCACTTTTTTGTGTTGATGGGTAATAACATATTTCATTCATTCATTCAACAGTCTTTTAAGTGGGACGGTTTTAAGTAATCACTTCTTACAATTATAACAGATTACTGAAGGACTTTGAGCCAATCAAATATCAAGAAGGGCGGTAATATTCTCAATTAAAAACAAAAGATGAAAAGGGAAAATAGATCTGGAGAAAGGTTCAAGACGATAGTATCTGTAATAAAGACACTAAGAGTCCATGCATCATTATGTTTGCGGTCGTGTTGCTTCCTTATTACTAGATTATGCGAACAAAAACCACCCCCGCTGTTAGGGCGAGTGGATCGGTTATACCTTTCCATTAGCGATTCGACATGGTTTACTACTTCCTAGACACCCACTAATTATTAGACCAGGGGTCACTCCATAGTTAGGAAAATGTTATCCCTTTCCATGGTAAGTTCTCCTCATTTAGAAAGATGTATAGGTGACAGATACTACACGTCACCTGTCATGGCCGTTATCTCGTTACAAACGATCTTGATGAAACGACCGAGGGTGAAACATATCCTTAAATCTAGCATTGTGAATTTCTGGTCTAGAGAGCACACTGAAAAAATATCACCAATAAAATTTATCAGATGTGAATTAGCAAAACCCTTACGTGGGCCGATCCACGATGGTCACCGGAACACTGCTATCGGATACCATCGACATAATTATATGGTAACATACTTGATCAGAAATTCGTATTAAAAACAAAGAGTGAGCAACAAGAGCAAGTTTATAAAAGGTCATGAAGCGCATTGAAGTCCATTTAGAAATTGGAGAAAGTTCAATTAAAAGTAAGAATCTGGAATCTTGACATGGGTGTATCCAAGGCCGTAGCCAGGATTTTGGTTCGTGGAGGGTCTTTTCTTCGGGAAGAGGGTACAAAAACTTTAGAAACTCATCAAACATTTGTATATATGCATGCCTGTTACGTTTTTATGAGTAGGACAAAAATCTCAGGGGGGGGGGTCAATCCTTCCCCCCTAGTTATGGCCTTGGGTGTATTATGGATGCGTGAAGGCATAAAAAAACATATTATACACTCTTAAATGAGGATAAGAGAAAAATTCTTTGAAACCCCCGATACCAAAACCAAAAATGGCCTGCCCCACAACATTAATGCCGAAGTCACCTGAAAGTTTGAACTCGGTGCCCAATCCGTGAGACAACACTTACCAAAAACCACAAATTTGGAAATAATCCTTTAAGAAACCAAGCGACCCCCTTAATCTCCTTTAATAAAATTGATTACCTTTCTAAAGGTGCAAAATAGTCTAATGCCGTATTTTTCTCCATAAATCCAAAGCTTGCCCCAGAAAAAACATATTCTCAATATTGAAGTATTTATCAAAAGGGAAAAAAATCTTCGGGCTCAAACTCATTAACAAGATCGAGAATCTGATGCTCTGCCAGTCGAGTTAGCCATGCTTCTTGTTTGGATTTACACCTACAGAAATACATGAGTTTCCTCAAGAGTTATACTTGAAAGAAAAAAGAAAGCATATTTCAAGCCAGGTCGAATGGAGTACAACAAATAACGTCTAATCTTTATAATGCTTACATATATATATATATATATATATATATATATATATATATATATATATATATATATATATATATATATATATATATATATATATATATATATATATATATATATATATATATATATATATATATATATATATGGTACTTGTGCACTATCTGGTACCCACCACTATAACTGTATCAAGGAAACCAGACACGAAACCCGCCAAACGGGTGTTTGCAATAGAGAAATAGGTGCAAAGCGTGGTTTTCATTGCGTTTACAATATTTAAACTGTTATTTTTTGGGGTTTAGGGGGATGAAGGTACCTAGGTTAGGTTACATATTTAATATATGCTATATATATATATATATATATATATATATATATATATATATATATATATATATATATATATATATTCTTTTCTGCTACTGATCTAAACATAATTTTTTATTCTTAGCAAGATTTGTTTAAACAGGATGTTTTTTTGAAAACGAGTAAAGGCTATATCCTGCAGAATTGTATTGCATTTATTATCAAAATTGACAATAAGCTATAGAAACAGGAGGTTCATCGCTCATGAGAAATTATGCTTGAAGCTGCGTTCAAAGAGTGGACTGAAAGGATCAGAAGTATTACGCAGCTATGTAAGAGCTCAAAAAAGATCATCTTACATGAAGATGGAGATATCTCTTCTTTTAAAACCAACGCACTACTTTTGTTTCTAAAACATACAACTACCCCGCTATCTATTCTTTCTTATTACAATATGCCATACATGAGAAAATTTCCAAGAGGGTTCTATTTTTCAGTTTTGTGCATAAACAACTACATACAAATTTTGGCAGTTTTATTTTTGTTATATACGGCTTTGAGAGGGATGCATCTGTGAACCTTTTGCGTGTAACAAAATAGTAGATTAGTAGTGGAGAATGACAATTTCGGAATTCTGACATGTTCGCTGAATGCTCTGTTTTTTGTTGTTGTTTTTTATATTCTTATTTGTATTCAAACTAGTGCTGCCTATTCGAATGCATGTGTGATAATATAATTGAACAACTGCCTTAGCAGTAAGCGGGCTGGAAGCTTGCGGATATGGGGATATCAGAGAACTTGCTTGTGGGTACTGAAAACTCTGAGAAACACAATTTTATACCCAGATTCTTTTTTTTTTGTTCAACAGAGGAAAGAAGCACCTACATGGTCACCTTGTGGCCAGGGATGGATATTGACAATTCTTTGGGGGGGGGGGGTAATTTTTGGTACGCTTATCAAATTCAGCATGAATGGTTCCGACAATATTATTCCCATTTAAAGATAAATAAGATACGAGCATACGGTGAACTTCAAGATACGAAGATAGCTATGGAACCTAGCTTTGTCTTCAGCTACTTCCATGAAAAAAACCATGAATTAATCTAGTGTGTTTTCAGCCTAATACAATTTAGAAAGCACAGGGGATAGAAGATTGAAAATACGGCGACATATCTAAATATGCAACGAACACCGACTGCTACTACTATTAATAACTCACTGCAGCACGAAGCCACCTGTTGCCAACACAGCTACGCTCGCTAGTCCTCCATCCCAATCAATTCAAAGTCTCCCTCTTTACACCCTCCCAGGAAGTTCAGGAAACTCAAACAGAACACCGACTGACAAAAAAAAAGAAAAAAAAAACTTCTGTGATTTCGCTTCTTTTAGCTAGTGTATATCCAGAAAAAATTGCCTCATTTAAGCCTCGAAAGTAATTCGTGGCACCGATGATGCGTAAAATTCATTCATATTGTTTACTGAATTTACTAAATTTAGTAAATAAGTTTACTAAATTTACTTATAGCCATTTCTTTGTGTTCATTACATATGACGTTCCCATACTGGATCTAACGGTTGGATTTAACTATAGAAGTACACTCATTGTTTGCGTAATTTTTTTTTTTTACATTAAAATAGAAAACTTGCAAAATTGAAAGCTGAATGATCAGTGTTTCGAGTCTCCTCGCAAACAAACACAGCCCTTTAGACAATAGAAAATATAAGCCTTTATTAATTGAACCCCTAGCGAGCAAAATATACTATATATCGCATTAATTTGTTCAAATGGAGCCTGTTTGCATAAACTAAAAAAAGAACAATGGATTGTGCCTATTGTTTTCACTCACAAGGTTTTGAAAATGCGGGTAACTTTTTTAGTCCACCAAGGCAACAACGGATCCTTGGTGGGATCATATTTTATATGTGATTACTTCCTCGTGGGAAACTGATAGCTATAGTCAAGTAAAACTATGAAAAAAAGGCCAAACCTCAGCATTAGAAAAAACAGAAATGTTTTTGGCACCAATATGTTCAGAAAAATTTGTTTAATAACATATGCAAAAACGGTCAAAATAAACCGAGCATAAATACCCCTTTTTCAGGGAAAAGAGGAAAAAAAGGGGAATCTCGATTTGAAGTTCTGCAATATTTTCTGGATTGAATGGTCATTTTCTGTTAATTCAAGTCCAGAGAGACCGAAAATGACATAAGAATTGAAAAATTCTATCACTTAGTATCCCATTTCCCCTTTTTTCAATTAGATATTAATAGAATATATTTATTTAATAAAGAGCTTTCATAGTTTTGGCCTAGGCCACAACAAAATAACGCTATTTTTTACAACATTGGTCACTAAGGTGAAAAAAAAATAATAACGTACGATTAAATGCACTAACAAAAATAAGGGACAAAAGAGTTCACGAAACGATTTGTACGGCACTTTGGGGATTCAAGCTTGATTTTGCTTTGGGTATTCAAACGTTTTGTACAAAGAGGTGGTAGTAACGAACAGTGTAGTCACATGCGA
The DNA here is from genome assembly GCF_049724085.1 of Artemia sp. Qi Xiang Cuo. Classification (NCBI taxonomy): domain Eukaryota; kingdom Metazoa; phylum Arthropoda; class Branchiopoda; order Anostraca; family Artemiidae; genus Artemia; species Artemia sp. Qi Xiang Cuo. Next base: position 21,681,812 of record NC_142814.1, on the reverse strand, counting down.
GCAGTGTTGCCAGGTTGGGCTATATCCCGCCATTTGGCCTATAAAATCTTCAGCTTCGTGGGAAAAGTTACTAAAAACCCGCAAGGCGGGTTTTTGGGCTATAATGTTTTAAATCTCGCTACTTTTGGGCTATAAATTGAATTCGCTTGAAACCCAAAAAAATCATATTTGAAAATTTTACCTATTTGGTCATTTACCTTCTTTGTAGATTTGAACCACAATATATATATAATGTCTTGACTGTGGTTATCCCCTTCTAATTTTGGGGTACCCCACCCCATATCTTCATCACCATTCCTTGAAAATAAAAGTATGTAGAACGTCTACTTTACCGTCCCAATAAACATAATATATACGCATAATACTCTGACACCTTTTTTTCTGAACATCTGCTTCTGAATGTTAGACGCAAGAAATCAGAGTGTAAAGTTATCGAAAAATGTAATGAAAGTTTGCATTCTGAATGTTTCGGAATCAGCAAAATTAGCCAAGCAGACAGGGTGAATTTTGTTAGTTTGAAAAATTCAATCACGGAGAAGGATCTTGGAGTCAGACAGAAACTAGGAACAGGTAATTTAGCTTAATTGTAACTGTACACAGAGCTGTTCATAGGGTTGGTGGTATCTGGGGAAAAAGTAATGATAAACGATAATGAAGAACAAGTATATACAGTCAGAATACTTCCGTCAGCAACAGGTACAACTAGTCAAAAACAAAAGTAAAGAGCCAAGAAACATATGGTCCGAAGATAAGCTGCAGGAAGAATTAAAACTACACAAAAACAAAAGGGAAAATCAAATAGATATGTGGCTGAAAGATATGCCACAGTGAGAACAAGGGAGTAAGTGGTTCAAGAATAAGCGGCAATGAGAATTACCTGCAAATGCAAGACATTGAGCATCAGAACGTGTAAACAGTGGTGTTTAAGTTTTAATGTCGTTCCTTACTTTCAATTAAAAAAAAAACTTGTTTTTTTATTTAGTTTCTGAACGTTTTTGAATTAATGCAGCTTTGATTTTGGGTCACCGTACATGCAGATTAATTTTACTTTTTTTTACTAAATGGCTTTCTCGAAATTTCGTTCTGACGTAACTTATGAATTAACTTACGTAACGAACTTCTATATTCGTATGTTTTTCTTACGCATAATAGTTGGTTCGCCCCCTCGTCATTATCTCGCTCGTTACTTAAAAGTTCAAATTCTATTCTAATCACTCGCCCTGAATCACAAAGTTTGTTTAATTAGAATAGATAGCTCTTTTGAAAGTACTAAAAAAACTTTAGCGTAAAGAGTGAGGTATTGAATAGGAGGTGAACCCCCTCATATATGTAATAATGTCTGTTCGTAGAAATTCCCTTCCCCAAAGAAAACATCCTCCATTGAAAGATCCTCCCCCGTAACCCCTTTCTCTGACTCCCCCCACCAGAAAAAAATCCCTCCTGAAAACGTCTGCATACTTCCCAATAACCAATACTATATATAAACAATGGGCAAAGTTTATAACTTGCAGCCCTTCCCCCGGGGACTGTGGGGGATTAAGTCATCATCAAAGACATGTTTATTATATTTTAGAATATGCTGAACAAAATGGCTATCTCAAAATTTTGATTGGGTGACTTTGGGGAAAAATGAGCGTGGGAGGGGGCCAAGTTGCCTCCATTTTTTTGGTCACTTCAAAATGGCACACGAACTTTTAATTTCCGTTCGAATGAGCCTTCTCATGATACTCTAGGACTATTGGATCGAAACGATCATCCATGGAAAAAAAAAACAAATAAATAAACATCAGTGATCTTTCTTCTGGCAAAAAAAATACAAAATTCCACATTTTTGCAGATTGAAGCTTGAAACTTCTACAGTAGGGTTCTCTAATGCGCTAAATCTGATGGTGTGATTTTTATTAAAGTTATATGAATTTTAGGGGTTGTTCCTCCCTTTTCTCGAAATACGGAAAATTTTCTCAGGCGAGTAACTTTTGATGGGTACGACTAAACCTGACGAAACTTATATATTTGAAATTAACATAAAAATCTGAATATTTTGATGTACCTATTGGTATCAAAATTCCGTTTGTTAGAATTTCGGCTATTATTAAGCCGGGTCCCTCCTTACTTACAGCTTGTTGCCACGATCTGTTTTATTTTGATATACATTCAGTAAATTTAGTGTGTAAAGAACAATTTGCCTTTTTGCTTTTATATATTTTTTGTTTTCAGTGAAGCACTTGTCAATGTTACGACGGCATACGTGGAGAAGGTTGTTATTTTTGTTCGTTCACAGAGCTCTTTTATGCTTTTGACCTATACTTGTGTGTAGGTTATCTGATATACCGATTGTATTTCTTCCTCGTTTTACCCATAACAGCGTTATAATAGGGTTATAATAGCGTTTGCTATTTTTGGGCTATTTTGGGCTATTTTGGGGCTAGTGATTGCTCCTGTTTGGGGTATACGTTATGCTAAAAACCTGGCAACACTGCATGCGAGTAACGAATGTCCAAACTTGAACATTAGTTCATATCGGCGCTCACGGAGAGACGGAATTTTCAGCGACTCGAGAGCAGACTCATAAGACACGTGATTTGGACCGAATATGATTTTTGTAGAACGTTTCTGTACAGTTTCGATGTCACTACTTAGGTATTCAGTATTGTGCACTTGTGGGCCCCAGACTGGGCATAAGTACTCGAGTAATGGCCGCTCATAACAGTCACTAACGCCGCAAAGTCACTAACGATCTTAAGGCGTAATTTCCTTTTTTCACTAGATTTGCAACATGCGGGCTAAAGAAGCAGTCTGAGCTAAAAATGACACCAAGTAGAACTGCGGTTGAGGTGGTTGGGTACCATGATTCAGGACAGGAGAGATCACGTTTTAGAGGGTTTAACCTCATCACTTTTGTTTTACTCTCGTTGATTTGCAGCCCATACGTGTCACACTGTTTGACGAAAGTTCGCTTGAGGTCGCTACTGAACTGTGGAACGACTTGGAGCTTGTCAACCAGGTACTTTAGCAGGTTAGATAAGTCGTCAACGTATTTAAACCGATCGTCAATTCCCGAAAGCACGAAATTTATCACTGCTAGAAATAGTAGGGCCGCAAGTTTGGTGGTTTGTTATAATACCACAAATAGTATTTTTATCCCTTCTGACCTCGCCTATGGTGGAAATGGGGTACTAAGTGATGGAATTTGTCAATTTTGATATCATTTTCGGTCTTCCCAGACTTTAATTAATAGGAAATACCTTTCAATCCCCAAAAGCTACAAAAATTAAGATTCAGATTTTTTATTCCACCCTGACCTTGCTTGGATGGAAATGGGATACTAAGCGATGGACAATTGTAATATCATTTTTGGTCTCTCCGGACCGGAATTAGTAGGAAAATCTTTCAATTATATATTCTTTTCAATTATATATTATTATAATACCACAAATGGTATTTTTATTCTTTCTGAACTCGCCTAGGGCAGAAATGGGCTCTAACTGATGGGAAATTTCAATTCTGATTCCACTTTCGGACTTCCAAGACTTGAATTAATAGGAAACGGCCTTTCAATCTAATAAATACTGCACAAATTACGATTCTGATTTTTTCATACTAAGTGATGGAATTTTCCAATTCTGATGTTATGTTCGGTCTCCCTGGACTCAAAATCATAAGAAATGACCTTCTAATCCAAAAAAATATTGAGAAATTCAAATTCAAGATTTTTCCATCTTTTCCCTGAAAAAGGGGTATTTCTGCAAGGCTAATTTCGGATATGTTATCGAGAAAATTTTTCTGCACATTTTAGTGCCAAAAACATTTCTGTTGCTCAAATGCCGGGTCAAATCCGCATTTTTACTGGACTACTAGTACAACGCGGCATTCCAATAAACTTGGATAGGTGTCAATATAGGCTCAAAATTTCCAATTATATTGTAAACGCATTGCGTTCAAATACTTATGAAACCCCATGACCTATCAAATTTTCGAAGTTCTCCTATAACAATTCCATCTAGAGAAGCCATAGTGGAAATAAATTTCGACAGGGCAAAAGGGACAAGTGTACATCCTGAGGCTTGGATACCCCCCCCCTCTTCTACCCAAACATTGACCAAGCCGATTTTGCTAAAATCCAAGACAGCGCCTTAGCGCTACCATAGTAAAGACCCATACGCCTGTAATATATTAGAGTATTAAATAAAAGAAAAGCAGGCACTCAATTCCCACCGTCCGCGAATCCAGGGGACAAAGCATAGTCGAGTCTTCCAACACCTTCCAAAACTTCATCATATGCAAAAAACAGAACACGTTAGGGATGCAACTAGACCCCGGCGCCGCGCTGGCGGATCGACCAAACGCCGCCAACGAGAGGCCCGGTTGACCGCCACCGAAGTGTCGCCACGCCACCATCGGCAGAGGCGGCGTTCGGCTGACTTTGAATTAATTTTGCGGCAATTCTTTATTGCGTCAACAGCAAAGTCGGAGCTTTTCTTTTCGTGTGGTTTAGTATTTCGATTTTCCTGATTAGAAATCAAGCAGGGCTTGCACTATCCCCGAATTTTCGCGTACTATGCGTCACCTCGAAAAAAAGAATTAGCTCCCCGAATCCCCAAAAATCACCCAATCACGGTGCCGCCCCTAGCGATTTATCACCGGTGACTTTCCCTGCCAAATATTACTTTGCATACCATAATTCTTCAATACTCTCTTGTTAGTTAATTTTCGACTCTTTTGTTACTTTGCATAAAAACCAGACAGATGCAATAGCAATATACACAGTTCTTCATATGTTGACAAAAAAAGTATCGTCTTTATGAAATCAGATTAAATCAATTCGAATGCAGCTTCCCAATTGCTATTTCTTACATCATTCGTAGTCAAGAATTTTTAATTTTAAGTTTAATAGAACGCATTCACTACTATACAGCTTCAGTTGGATTTCGAAATTGATAGTCGAAAGATTGTTTCTACAGCAGAATCGTAAGTTTGCAAAATTTTGTTTTCTTTTGCTGTTTTTAGATAAGATTTTCTTAATGTTTAATACCCAATTATTGAACGCCTGATAGATTATAGAAAATATAATCTTTTTTCTGAAAATTACCCCCCCCCCTAAAAAAAACTTTTATTGAGACAAAATTTAGCTATAGACTAAGCTATGTACAAGGTTGGGGAATTAAAGATTGAAACGGAAGTTAGCCCAAAAATATGATTCATAAAAAATTGTAAATTATTGCCTATAGGGGGCTATCATTTTTAAATGATAATACCTCGTTTTTTTTTTAATCGAAAGCAGGGATGCCAAAAAGATAGTTTTCATTTTTAAATGATAATACCTCGTTTTTTTTAATCGAAAGCAGGGATGCCAAAAAGATAGTTTTTTTTTTTCATTTAAAGTGGAAACGGAAGAAAATGATAATAATTTCCCTGGGAAACCATTGAAATATTTTGATAGACCCAGGGCCCCCATTGGGACTTGTTCATTGTCTTGGGTATTTTGCGATTTCTCATAGGCTACTGGCCTAATTTGGCTTTTGTGTGTGGTCCCTTTTAATTAGATTCTTCGGATCTTATTGAATACCACGACGAATCTATGATTCAGTTTTCCAATAATTTGAGGTATATCTGAATAATTTCGACATTTTTGTTGTTGTCATTGTGCCCCTTTATTCACACCCTCAATTTTTTTTTCAAGGAACACTAAGCTGTTTAACGTTATTTCGCGTGTTTGTTGAACCATATAGTGACCTAGTTAATTATTAAGTAAATTTTTTTTTTTTAGTGTAAAGCTGAGACGGTATCCTATCAAGGTGGTATCCAGAGGGAGGACGGTATCACATTTAAATTATAATATCTCTAATTTTTTATTGAAAGCAGGGATGCCAAAAAGTTAATTGTTTTTTTTTTAATTTAAAGCAGAGACGATATTCTATCAAGGTGGTAATTTTTGTGAGCATTTGGAAATCAAAGCTTAAACTCAATAACTGATACTAAGTCTCCTAACATTTTGCTTGGATTAAAAGTGACAAACTAGGAAGAAAATCTCAATATCTTCCTGGAGCTACTTTAGTCTGCATATTATTTCATTTAATTACATTTAAAACGGATGATTTCATTTTTTACCTAAGAAAATAGCTGGCTCTTCATTTTTCTCCATACCGAATAAACCATTAAGTGTTTTCGTTTCATTGTAATTGAAGTGTTCTCGTGTGAAATGTTCATCATGTATTTTTCAATTTGATAAATTTACTCCTTTTAGATGCAGTTTATAATTTAGCTGATATTAGATATTTATGAGTTTATAATTTGGAATGAATCCCCAAAAGAAAAAATGAATAATATCAAATAGAGCAGCCAAAAGCAATAAAAAAAGCAGCAGTTCAGCATTAGCCGACACGACATATATTCTATAAAGAAGCCAAAAAAACTTAAAAATTTATTTTTTAAATTGTTATTAAAAAACAGTTTTTAATACAGGGAAGGCTTTTTAGGAATAAAAAAAAGCAAAAAAAAACAATCAATATCAAAGTCGCCCATTTCAACTGTTTTAAAGGTGACAAAATAGATATTGGCAAAGGGTATTATGAAAAAATTAAGCTTCTAAGTTCAAAATTATAGGACATGTCAACAGTGATTTGACCACAGTGAACCCCACAGTAATTAGTAAATATGTTTCTAGTTTGAGGGAGGCTGTCAAGTGGGATGGATATTTTTCAGCGCTCCAGTTGAATATCCAGGGTCTTTGTTCTTCAATTGACCATCTAAAACAGATTGTTACTGGTGGGCTACCTGACGTTCTTGGTTTATGAAAGACTTTTTTAGACTATAAAAATGATATGCTTTTGGATTTGCCTGGTAATAAAATCAAACAACTGAATCGACAAAAGATGGCGAAAGGTGGTCTTGCTTTGTATTTTTCTAATAATCTCCCATATTCTCTTAGAATGGATTTATCCAGAAATATCGAAGGTGTCTTTGAGTCACTTTTCGTAGATATTAAATGTGGAGGTAAGGATTTTATTGTTGGTATTATTTATCGATCTCCTAGTGGCTCTATTCCACTGTTTCTACACACCCTTAATGATCTACTGGATACCATCCTAAAACAGTCGACTGAATTAATTATTATGGGAGATTTTAATATAAAATTGATGGATATAAAGTCTTGGATTTTCTGTCGTCCATGCTTGCCGCAGGTACTTTACCTTCTGTATGTATCCCATCTCCCATAAAAGAGAGTCCGTAATCTCTGATTGACAATATTTCCTGTACGGCTACCTTGATCCAAAATTATGTTTTAGTGAGCGACATTTCCGATCATTTTCCTGTTTACTCTAGATACTGTTTTGATAAACAGACTATTGAGAGGACTTGTGAGTCTGGTAAGAGGCCTTTTAGGTTTGGTGAAGTGGAATTGATACCTGTTAGGTCAAGATTGGCAGAAAATTCTTGGGGTGGTTTTGAGAGTGATTCTGATTTTTGTAATTTATTTGATAATTTTAATGAGTCTATTAAAGACGCTGTTCTTGATATTTGTTCTGTTTCACCTTCTAATCGAAAGTCTAAGAATGCTTTTCCTCTAAATCCTTGGATGACCCCTGGTCTCCTTAGGAATTGTAGGAGAAAAAATAATTCTGGAGGGCCTTTAAGTCTGCTAGCCCTTCAATGAAAGCTATTTGCTTTCAGCGATTTAAAATTTATAGGAATATTTATAATTCTGTGTGTCGAAAGGCCAAGTCCCAGTATTATTTTAATTGTTTTACAGATTATGGTAAAGATATACGAAAAACTTGGCAGGTTATAAATTCTGTGCTTAGGCCCTCTTTTCAGTCTCCATCAACCCCTTCTTTTTTGGATCTCGATTGCAAAATCATCAAAGGTGAACTGAATGTTCAATATGCATTTACTTCATATTTTGTGAATATAGGTAAAAGGACCGCTTCGGCTGTTAGTTCTTCTCCTTCAAGATCCAAATTCAGGTCTTATCTTGGGCCACCTTATATGAAGTCAATGTTTTTGGAACCAGCAATGGAGAAATAAATTACTAAAATTGTTATGGGATTGAAAATTCTTCGTCGTCTGGCCCTGATAATATTCCTACCAAAGTAATTAAGTCCATACTTCCTTCCATTATTTCTCCCTTAACAAAACTTATTAACATCTCCTTTCAGCATGGTATTTTCCCGAGTAGTCTCAAGCGTGCTCGAGTCATCATATTATATAAGGGGGGGACACGAAATGATCCAGCCAATTATCGGCCAATTTCTTTGTTGTCTGTGTTTAGCAAAATATTTGAGAAGGCGATGCTTTCTCGTCTTAATAATTTTCTTACTTCTAAAGATTTTTTTCGCAATTTTCAATTTGGTTTTCGAGCAAATCATTCGACTGAGCATGCTTGTGTAGTTTTACTGAATTATCTTCACTCTGCCATAGATTCCCATTTGATTCCTGCTGCTTTGTTTCTGGATGTTCGTAAAGCTTTTGATTCTTTAACCCACAGTGTTCTTCTGTTTAAACTTTCTCATTTTGGGGTAAGAGGTAGTGCGTTTTATTGGTTCAAGTCTTTCTTGTCTGGTAGAATAATTTCTGTTGATCCACTTTTTCGCTCACCATCAAGTGTTGACCAGGGGGTCCCTCAAGGGTCAGTTTTAGGGCCGGCACTGTTTTTAATTTATATAAATGACCTAATTTTTGCAGCTAGGAATAAAAATCCTCTTTATTGCTGTCGTCTATGTCATCCAACAGTCTCCCTTACCCACAACTATAGTTTGCATACCTCGGATTCTCTTGTTACTTTTGCCGATGATACCACCCTTATTACTTCTGGGAGAACAGAGGATGAGGTTCGTACAAAGTTAGTGGACCTCTTTGAGAGAGTTTCAATTTGGTTCGATGCTAATTCTCTTGCCTTAAATGTTTCTAAAACTAGTTTTGTTTTTTCTCGTATATCCCAGACTTTTCTTCAATTATCTGAAATTCATATATCCAAAGGCTTTATTAGTAGACCAAAGGATGGCCATGTCCGTTTCCTAGGTATCCTTCTAGATGAAAATTTATCTTTTAAACACCATATTGATTTGATTAAAATGAAGGTATGCAGAAACATCGGTATTCTAAGAAAACTAAAACATATCTTTCCAGGACCAATTCTAAGAATCCTATTTCATAGCTTAATTCATTCTTATTTTGCCTATTGTTCAGTCATATGGATGTCTACTTTCCCTTCTTTTCTCAATCCGCTTTCGAATACTTATGATAAAGCTATAAATCTTATCCAGGATGTAAATAGTTCGGCAACTAAACCGTTACTTGATATTAAAAAACTTTATATTCATTCCTGTGCGTCTTTCGCTTTTCTTCAGCTCCATGGTGATATTCCAAGGTCCCTTAGAGTTACGTCTTCTTTTGTATCTGATCGGTCAAATTATCAACTCCGTAGTTCTATAAATATCCAAATACTGCATATACCAACAAAAAGGTCCGATTTCAATTCTCTGGTTGCGTGTCATTTGACATTGGAATACCCTTCCCGATTCGGCTCGAGAATGTCACTCGTTTGGCACCTTCAAAAGACTTCTAAAAAAATTAGTTGTTTTCATGTGATTAATTTTCTTTATTTTTGCCTGCTGCCAATAGTTTTTTTCATTTAATTTTTTTTTTTTTTTTTTTTTTTTTTTTTTTTTTTTTTTTGTATAGGCTAGATGTTGTGATTCACTGTAGTTTGATAAAGCTTATTTAGTGAACTCTCCTTTTTTTATAGATGTTGTGATTCACTGTAGTTTGATAAGGCTTATTTAGTGAACTCTCCTTTTTTTTTTTTTTTTTTTTTTTTCTTTTTTTTTCTTTTTTTAAAGCAAATGCTTTACATGTTAAAAGTTCAAATGCTTATGTTTATATGTTTAAGTATTAATATTATGTTTATATTGTTTAAATCTTAAGTGTTTAAATGTTTAATATTTATTTGATCTTTTCATAATCCCCCTCCTACAGGCCATGGAGCCTTTGTGGGGATTTGTAGATTGTTATTTAATTATTTTACTGGTATATGGAAAATAAATCTATCTATCTATCTATCTATCTATCTATCTATTCAAAGTTTTTACCCAGATAACTGACGAATTTTGTGATATGATATTTGAAGTTTTGTATGCAGTAATGCTCGAAGAAAAAAAAAAGAAAACCTACTAACTTTGATAATTGTTTATGTTAAGAATGCATAGCTAATAGATACTTCAACTATTATGCTAGGGATCTGAAACCCCACAGCCATTTCGTTTCTACCACATTTCTACTTCTCTTGATAAATAACGAAGAAGACCAGTTTACAGTCAGCGACTTGTGAAGTTCTGAACTCATGAATAGGCCCGAATCTGTTGTAAATTTAAGCTGTGATTTGAGAAAGACGGATGAAACAGTAATGTTCGTGGTCAACATTGATCGCGCCGGCGGCACGCCGCCGACATCTTACCGGCAGTGGGCCGGCGGCGCGCCGCCGCTGCTGTTTTTGGCCCCGCCGCCGCCGGTCTTCCCTCATCGGCGCGGCGCCGGGGTCTAGATGCAACACCCTTTAATTGGGAAATAACAATCAACTATTGATAAACCTTGAAATGCTTGAGACCAATACAGTGGAAGGAAGTCCTCCTCTCCCATCCTGCCCTATTTTTTTACGAATTTCTTGTTTACTATTCTATATGCAATTTATGAAACAATATTATGAATTTTTATTTTGTTTTCTTCTCTTTTTCTTTTTTCTTACAAAATGTTAGCTCTTACCGAGAAGCAAAACTAATAAGATTTACCCAAATGAAAATTTTCTAACCGAAATAGGTGTTTCTTGCCATTCTAAGACACAGGATATTGTCAATACGCAGATGTGACATCTTTAGTATTAAATTGCGCCACAATTTCTGGCATTGTTCAATATGTTTGGGTACACCCTTTATACTTATAGAAAGCCATAAATTTGGTCATCGACTATAGAAACCCCCCATAGTCAGAGTTTCTCAGGGGGGTTGCTTTAGACTAAACAGAAAATTTCAAGAAATACAATAGATTCAGGCCTTCTGTCATCCCAGTGTTAACATTTCTTAGCCTATTTGATTTGCACGGTTTAATACAAAATTCTGTTCAGATCCCTAGTTTTACTGGAAAAATGCTTAAAGCGTGAGTTATATTTTTCCATAAATTAAACGATAACTTCTTCTTTTTGGGGCAAGAACAACTTCCCAGTAAGCTGCACCGATAATTTTACAGTAAAAAAAAATAAATAAAAAACCAGCATAACATGAAAGATTACGAATTCAATCCTAAGATATAGGTGCAACATTAGGGGATGTCAAAGGATTTTGCATCTCAACGAATGCTTTTTCAGACCCACATATCCGGATTCATAGGTCTCAGTTTTCAAAAAGATGTCAAAAGATCTCAGTTTTTTTTTTTTTTTTTTTTTTTTTTTTTTTTTTTTTTTATCAAACAGTTCAACAGGCAAACCCCGTTACTGGGGTGAGGAATTTTGTTTTAAGGTAAGGGCTTGAAAAGTGTCCAAAACTACTTTTACTGAAAAACTAAAATTACAAATTTTAAAACAAAATTTTCTTTCAAGAACGGGTGAAAGAATCAATTGATTTTAGACCCGAGGGTTAGCAGATGAAGTAAGTCCCCCCCTTTCTGAGACTAAGTTGTTAGATATAATGCCCCCCTCCAAAAAAAATTCGATTTATGATATAATACGATCTTCGTAAATTTCACCCTCTGGACTGGAGACCCCGCATATAACGGCATGCCACCATCTAAAACAAAACGTTAACTTCTTACAAAGCTACTCTTATCTTTTGGGGACTTAAAATGATCATATTTATTTCTTTAATATCAGAAAAAGGATGTGATGCATCTTCATTAAAGAAGCAATTTCTAATTAATTAACTGTAAGGACTGTAGGTATGGGCACACATAAGCTGAATTCTAGGGGGGGTGCTTACCTGGTCTAATCGGCACTTCCAATGTTGTATAATAGAAATCTCAAAACAAAAATATAAAAACATAAGTCAGCGTCATTCATCCAGGGGGCTGGCGCTCCCTCCTGCCCCCCACTTATGGGCGCCCATGACTGTAGGTATTTGCATGTTTACTACCCTTTGTTTCAAAACTACAAGCCCTGGGTCACTCTTCAGTAGGTAATAATACTCCCTTTAAAGACTAGTATTACTGCCACGATGTATTTCTAACAAATTACAATTTTACTATCGTAAAATGCTCAGTGGCTTCACTTCTATGTCAATAAGCTAATATGGGAGACGATTTGTATATGTCTTATGAGCTGAAAAAAACAACAAGATTTCTGTAAAAAAGTAACGGGGAGGTTGCTGCCCCTCAAACCCTGTTTTTTATGCCAACACTAGGGCTTAATTGAAGGCATTTCAGAGTGCAAAAAAAAACATTGCCAGTGAGCAATTGCAAATATCATATAGTGAGTAATTGCAAGTATTGTATTTACCAATTGCCTTTCCAAATAATTGAATGTTATTGTTTTGAAAACAATTGAAAATTTTATTGGTTATAGCAAACGTGAATAAATAAATGCTCCCTCTAGAGAGTTTATTCTCGAAGCACTGGAAAAAAAGAACTACATAAGCTTTCGGTGTTCAGTTTCAAAATGTACAATATGCTGTTTCTAGGCGTTTACCCCCCCCCCCCCCGAAAATACCACCCGTAGAAGATACCCCCCCACCCGTGGAAAATAAGGTTTCCAAATTTGAGAATTTTTGTTTGAATTTTTTTAGTTTCGTTGAAAAGTGTAAAGGGATGGGAAAAATATGAATTTATACATCAATAGTATCTTAAAAAGTTAGAAAAAAACTACAAATCTATTTTTGTTGAAAAGAATTCCATATAAACTTCTGCAATTTTTGGCAGTACACCAAATTAAAAAAAATGAATAAAAAAAGAAATGTAGGCAAAAAATCTTCAAAATTAAGCTAAAAAGATATGCCACCAAAAAATTTAAGAAGGTTTAGCTTTCTTTTGAAAAGATAGTTAGCTTTGGAAACCAACAAATTCTTGTTTTTTAAGTTTTACGGACGAAAGCGTTGTCAAATTCTACGAGTTTATTTTTCTTATCTTCCAAGTGTAAAACTACCACAAATCACCATTAATAAATAAATGATATAAAAAACTAACAGAAATTACAATAGATAACCTGGTCAAACTTAAAACAATCAAAAATAAATTAAAAGGAGTAGGGCTAATTAGGACAAAAAGTCAAAACTTTAGCTTAAAGAACAAGGTCAAGTGGAAGGGGCAACTCTTTTCGTATACGTAATAATTTCTGTTCATTTTGAGTTTTGATGCTGCTCCTTACTTTCAGCTGAAAAACTAGTTTTTTTTATTTAATTTCTGATTGTTTTTAAATAATACCGGGAAATCTGGCTCTCTCTCCATGAAAAATTGCGTTACTTGTGTATTATACGCCACTCACTCAGTGTTTACGATATGTAAAACTCGAGAACAAACCGGTTTCTTCGTTACTTTAGAAAAAAATGGGCTATACATTTGCACATTAGGTGGAGATAAAGTATAGCGGGTCTGCATGCAAAATATGTTATTCTGCATATTATGAAGTAAGAACAGTTTTCTGAACTGTTCAAATACTTTACCCTCCCCCCCCCCTTATGTACAAATATATAACCCAAATTATATATTTCCCATCTATTCTGTCACTTGTCTTTATCTCGTCTCACGCTAAGCTGAAAGAAGCTAATGATGAAACCGGTTTGTTCTCGAGTTCTACACAGCGTAAACTTGAGTGAGTGGCGTATAATACACAAGTACCGAAATTCCCCCCCCCTACGGAAAATAAAAAAAACGAAACTCAAATAAAATTCTCAAATTTGGAAAGCCTTATTTTCAACGGGAGTATTTACTGGGGGGAGTATTTTCCGCGGGGGGGGGGCATTTTTCGCGGAGATATTTTTCGTGGGGGGGGGGTATTTTCCAGGGAGGTTTTTCCACGGGGGGCAGGGGAGTTTTCCGGGAGGGGGTAAACGTCGACCACACGATATACTATAGTTTCTCCTAAAGTTTATCAATTAGCCCTTTGGGCCTTGAACATGGAATTTTCATATTTTGTGCATTCTTATTCAAGGATTCTAATCGTTCATCTTTCAAATTTGTTCATCTTCCATGGAATTCTAAAAGTTCCCGGATAAGACATTTGTGCAATCCAAATTCTAATGACGCATAGTATTCTCCCCGGTTCAAAATGATTACCCCTAGTGAAACAATAGTAACATGACCAATAGACATGTGATACAAAAAATATGAATCAACAAATTTGACATATTTTTAACCAGAATTAAGTCCAGTCTTCCTAATCGCCTTACAGACTATGGCGCAGAAACTTAACGCTTTCCTTAATTCAGAATTTAAATTTGGATTTCCTCAAAATTGGAGGAAAAGAGATGAAAAAAAATGACTTTGAACCAAAGAAAAAATACTTTTTTCTCCCAGGTCTCATTCCCTTGGACACTTTGGTGTATGCACCGATGTCACAAATTGCGCACAAAACAGTTACCATAATATAAAAAAAGTAATTATCTCAAAATACAAAATCATATTCAAAAAGGATTTTAAAAGGAAAGCACAAACACATGTCAGAATTACAAGTTTTAAATTTCACAGATGTTCGAGTAGGCCTTATTCGAAGAAATAACTCAGCACGCGCTAAGCCTAAGAAGTTTCTCTTTACAAACATATACACAAGCCAAAACACAATAGACAAATCCTCAAATGTTCTTATTAGCCTAAGCCTCACAATTTCTAGTAAAATACTTCTGTTTAAGATCCCTTCTGAGGGATCTCAGCTGTCATAAGACGGTATAAAATTATCGAATGTTATTGTATGCAGGATTGGCGTCTAAAGACAGGGGATATGCACTAACTCACATAGCCTACACCAAGGCACGGAGGCAAGACAGGAGATACAAAAACAGAATTGAAGGAAGACTCAGACACCCAAGAAGGCAGGGAATAGAACTTTGGGTTTGTCCCCTTCCCGTCGTAATATCAACGCTTTTGCCAATTTTTCGAGATTTTCCATAGAATTCGCTGGTTCTGTGAAGTTTCGAAGTGAATGCTCCATACCAGACTATATCCGTTGCATGTGCCTACTTGGAGATACGGATGCATTCAAATCAATCCTTTAAGAGGGAATTTGGCGATTGAGAAATGTTTTGAAACATAGTCTTTGATCCTAGGATTAGAGGCACAATACACATGAAATAGAGAGTACATAGCCCCTTAGTGGCAAACCCCTGTGCATTCTTTTGGTAATATACTGACAGTTATTGTAGTTATGAAGAGAAAATTACATGGTTTTAAAGGTAGCAAAGCTTAATCATTACATCTCGTCTTTACCAGGACGTAACTTCAACTGTGAATTAGAACAAAATAATCATAGAGAAGTAGAAAGAATCAATGCAAAGAAGAAGGGGATCCAAGGAAGCTATAATCCATTAACCTCGTTCAATCATTAGGCCATTTGAAAGTTAGGCACAAATTTATGTGGTTTGATATGTTGAAACTTTACTTCTACAGTATTCATATTAATACCGAGCATTAACCTTCCTATTGAAGAAGATGACCCATTGACTTTTTTAACATTTCTAATACCGAAAAAAAAATTAAAAATCTGTGTCAACATTTTAAGGTTGGTTCCTATAAAATCTGAAGAAGTCACATGCAAATTATGCCTTTCGTGTTTGGAATTGCATCCCTTTAGGCGAAAGATTAATTATTTTTCAGTAAGTGAACAGGGATCAAAGTTAAAAGAAAAAAAACTAAGTTCAAAAATTCATAACGGCTACGTCAAAATCTCATAAAGATGGCAGCATTGTAGATTGAAAAAAAAAATCCGCGACAGTTCCAGATTCCTGTCAGTGAGAAACAAGCATTCGGAAAGGAGGGTGGTGCGGCTGTTTATTCATAGCATTACAAGGGAATTATTTTAGAGTGGCAAGATTTAGCAAAACAAACGGCATATAACTCATCCAATTAGTTCGTAGAATTTGGTGAAGTGTAAAACGGACAACTGCAATCGCATTTATTTTCTTCATCACCTGTCCCATTATGTGAGGGTGGAAACCTGAAGCCATTTCTCAATACAGCATGTCTTGCAAGTAATCCATGTCAATATCAATGAAGACCTTTTCTTACAAGACACACTAAATTTTGAACAATGATTCATCAATCATAACGTTGGCATTATACCTATTTTCCTTTTCAAATATGAGGACTTCATATCCAGAAATGAATACTGATTAGCCAGAAACTAAGGAAGGCGAAAAGAAGGCTAAAGGTTTTTTTTCTTTCTCAGTTGAATGACTTAACATGATTTGGAAAATCAACAGACACATCTGCAGGAACTCATTTGGAGATGGAGAGGGTTCAACGTCTTGGGTTGGGTACTGAATTAGAATAAAAGAAAACAAGGACAGCAGGTGAATTATGTGACAAATGTAGGACATTGTAGCAAAATCCTAATATTTTAAGGGGTAAGGATCTCGCTCAGGGTTCATATACTTTATATACTATCGGAAATGCTGAACTACAAAAAGTATATAAGAAAGCAGCACCCCTCTTACAACGGAGTAGAATGTGCTGACACATAGAAACTATACAAAAAATACAAAAATCTAGGGAAAGAAAAATCGAGAAACATTTTCCTTCAAAAAATGCATCTATATTTATCTATTTGATCAAGTGTCATAGAATGGCGTTCGAATATAAAATTTCATTAATGAACCTTTCGAAAATCTTAGAATGAATTATAGTTTTTTTGAAATTCCCGAGGCCAGCCAGTTTATTATGGGACATAGATTTGGTGATGGGGGAAATACATACTCACTTAAAAAGGAGCTGCAAAAAGGACAATCAACAAAACATTAATTGAATGTAACTGCCGCACAGCTCGAGTTCTTAACTGCTAATTTAACATGCATTTCACCCAGATAACTGGCCTTTCTCACGTCAAGATTTTCAAGTTTCGGCCTCCCTTAATAATCACTAACTACGTGTATTTTTTCAAAAAGTTCATTTTCTGGCAGATCTGTGGGTGAAATCAATAAATTGAAATAAATGACTTACTGCACTTTATCTTCTTTTTATTAGCCACACCCTCTATTTGAACAACATTAGAGGAAACTAATTTTAAACTAAACTGCAGGTAACACGCCACAATCACACCTGGAGTAAGATAATTCAAGCTTTTTATCTCTATTCGATATGGTATTTATTCATCGAGAGTAATTTTACTTATGTTCAGCCTTGGTTTTCTTCTAGCCCTTCAATCTCTGCTCTCTGTAGTGAAAACGTTGATTTCTTGTTCACTTTAACTACGTGTCTTCTTTACCCCATTTTCTTTTGATTTTATGTGATGCATTATGTTCTAATATCTGTTTTAAAGATGTTCAACAACTTTGATGGACTCCAATTTTCTAAAAAGCTGTTTAAAAAGAAGTTTCAGCCATGGCAGGTCAACCATTTGGTAGTTTTTAGTTTAGTCTGTTTTGAAATCGAAGGAGCCAAAATTTGCACAAATATTTTAAACCAGATGCTTCTTCATAGTGCAGGCCTAATAAATCCTGAAAAATTTATCTCCCTGCAATCCGTTAAAAGTTTGAGAGTTCTGCTGATTTTGAGGGCAGTAAAAATAATTTTGAAGATCTCAGAGGAGAGAGTCCAGACCACCTATTCCAAGCTATACAACAGGCTACAAAATAGATTTCAGCTTAGCGATCTTCTTTGTGCCTAAATAGAATCATTTCATTCAATTATCCTTTTTCTATCTTTCTAGATATCTATTTTCTTTTCTCTTTTTAATTACCCTTTCAAAAATGTACGTGACTCTCAAACTATCTAAGTAAGATATATAAGACACACACATCCAGGAATACTTTTTTAGAGAGAGAAGGAATCGACAAAATGAAAACAAAATAAACAGATAATCAAATAGAAAAGTATGGGTAGGAATTTGACATTTCAAAACAGCTTCGTAATATGTCCCCCCCTCTCCCTTGCAGAGGACTCGCACGTTACAAGAAAAACGTCTTAATAACCAGAACATTTGGTATTTTGGAAAAAGTATACAGACCATTTTCCTTTTAAACACCAATCCGCCATTCAAAATGTGTTTTTACGCTAATCTTATTTTTATTTTTATTTTCTCGATAGATTTGTATATATTCCAAGGAAGGCTACATAAAAGCAGCCTGAACCTTCTTCCTCCCCCCAGCCAAAATATAAAAAAAAACGGAGTAAGCTACCGATACCATCAGTATTACGAACTTATATTGGCTGTATTAGCCGTATGCTTAGTTCATATGACCTACCCATTGGGATAAAGTAGGATCTCATCTTCAATCCCAAAGCAATATAATAAAAAACAAAAATAGCAGACTAAAGCCTTGATAATGGTTTTACTGCTTTCACTCTAACGATGGATCCGCCATCTAAAATAATAAGTTTAAACTTGTAATATGATGGCGTTGATGCTTTAACAGCAATTAAAAATTCAATTGAAGTTTTCTGAAGCCCCGTCAACTACGTCGTCAAATATACGTGAAGATATGATTGCATTCGTGGATGACATTGCGCTAGGTTCCGCTGCAAGCTACAAATGATCAAACAAAAAACTACCGTTTTCATATAGTAACCTATCAGCTTTAAATGTAAAGTAGTTGCATCCTTTTTTTTTTTCTCTTAAAGCATAAGTTGTCCTTCAATAACGGAGCTTCCTATTTCAAGAGGTCATATACACCACCCACCAGAGAGATGTGTGCGATTCCAAGGACTTTTTTTGAATAAAAACTTTTCAAAACCCACACGGATCCCAAACAGTCCCAAGATTATTAAATACTCTTGCCTTTACATAATCTCAAATAGAAAGCAGCACAAGTCTTTCACTTCATTATACACACTTCTATTAAACTAGCTGAGTGATTTATACAAGTTGTTGATGGGTTGATTTGCATTCAAATAATTTCACGGATATATCCCTTTATTTTTTGCGGAACACTCCAAATGCTGAGTAATGTAAACCACAGAGTTCAAAATTTAGATAACGTGGTGGTTCCCTCCACCTTAGCAGTGCGTTCAGTTTCGTCCGACCTTTTGTTGCTCTGGGCTATATCTTGAACTCTATTCCTGTCGGGATACGGAAGCCCCATGTTCTAAGTTCCTTAAAAAAAAACACTTAAAAAGACTGGTTGGGTTTAAGCATTAGTAATTTTAGGTAGTTATAATTCATACAAATCTTTTTTCTCTCTTTTCTTTTATTTCTTTGGTTGGCAATAGTTCTCAGTGAATGTTATGTCACCGGGCTAATGAACATTCTGGGATTTCTTTTGGATATTTATCTGTATCTGCAAATAAATGTTTTACAAATATATATATGATCCCAACAAACAGAACTCGGATTAGCAGATCTGAAACAACATATCCAAAAATTACAGAACAATTTACTTGACTTTATACCCGCGTTGTAGGATTCATAACACAAATTAGATCTGAGCCACAGGCGAATCCTTGGGGGCTGACCCCCCCCCCCCCAGATGGATGCAGCTTATGAAACTCAATTCAAGTAAAAGGTCAGGAAATTCACATCAAGTGATTGAAAGCAAATTGATATAAGAAATGATTGAAAGCAAATTGATATAAGAAAACCCGTTACAACTACACGTCTCAGTTATCGGCTCAAGTTCGGAGATCGCGTCATCTCAGATGCTGAGTTTGCTGATGACCTGGCCATCCTAGCGGACTACATGGATTAGTTGCTGGAAGCCCTTCGGATCTTACAAGAAGAGGCCGCAAATGTGGGACTGTAGACAAATTGGGATAAAACGAAAATTATGGCTATAAACCCGTCTTCTCCAGCTGTCAATTCTCAAGTAAGCCAAGACAGAACAACTAGCATTGAGGTTGTCCAAAAGTTCACCTACCTGGGCTCTACAATTTCCTCAGATGGATCGCTTCTCCCCGAGCTACAAGCAAAGATATCCAAAGACGTCTTCTGCCATTGGTAGGCTGAACCGTCACCTCTGCCGAAAACCAAACATCAGTCGTTAAACTAAACTGCGAATTTTCAACGTACTCGTTGGTTCTGTAACGCTCTAGGGAACTGAAACATGGCATGCATCAATCGCAACACTAAAGGCCATCGATGTATTCCAGACGAAGAGCCTGAGAAGGATCGAAGGTCTAAGATGGTTTGATTTCATAAGTAATGAAAAGCTGCTGCAGCTCACTGAGCAGACTCGGTTTTCTAACCAAGCAGCTGAGCGTACCTTGCGATAGTTCGGACACCTACTTTGAATGCCTCTGCACTTACCCGCAAAGACGATCTTTGACTTTGACCCCGCGAAAACTGGTTGAAAGCGACCCCGCGGCTGACCGAAGAAACGATGGTCCGAAAGCCTGTCCGAATTTCTGGCGATGGCAAACATCAGACCGAGCCAAGCACAAACACTCGCACTGGACCGAAGCGGATGGAGGAGGCAGACGTCACTCTCTACGCAGAACAGCGCCAGGCAGGACATCTAAGTCAAATCAAGCCATCAAAAAGGCAATGGCGCTGCAAGCGCTGAATAGCCGTTTATATTTCCAATTTATTCCCCTTTCAATGCTATTAATCAGATACTAGAGTCCTTTTGATTTTGTTTAGTGAAGTAGTCATGTCAGTCATGGCCGAAAAATCTCATTTCACAAACTTTATTCTTTTCCACACGAAGTAGTGCCATCTACATCGGTTACTCAATTACAGACGCAAAAACAAAGACAAAATTAATAAGAGGCATGTTATTCCAATAAATGTTAATCAGATTCAAGATTAAAAAACAGAAAGTTAGACTAAGGTAAACTTTTCGAGTCAACGAGTAAACTTAAAGTAAACATAAGAGTAAGCTTTTTGACGCACTACGAAGTTCCAGTAACCCTTACGCCAAGGCATTCTGATACGATAGTTTGTGCTGATTCGAGCAAAAAACTTCCTGTTTTATATTCTGAGCCCTTGACTACCAAATCGCAGCTTCCTTCTGTCCTCGCGACCATCGCCCGCTCCCTGACTAACTAAATGGACGGAAAAGAAAATCTTGCCAAGAGAATCCCACGTACCACAATAGCAATCGTAACTGAATACTCGGATATTGCAGACATTACTGGATATAAGAAAGGTTACACATATCATTTTAAACCCAGCCTGATAGAGGCCTAAGCCACACAGGAGGTGACGCCAGACTATATTTTCATAATGACCTCCCATCCAAACTACTAAGCACTCTCAATGACAGTTGTAATGAAGTAACCTGGACTGAACGTGAGCCTTCTCAAACCAAAGAAGTTTTCATGCTTGAGAGTGGCATCTGTAAATTATCCTGAAAGTACCAAAAACAGAAAGAGTAAGTGATTTACTTGCAATAATGCCTTGATAAGTCCCAACGCGCATAAGCGCCTCCTGCCTTTTTAGTTGGAATCAACTTTAACCAGACTAATAAACAGTGGCTATACAATGCGCTTGATCTAAAACAGGTAGGGAACATTTCTACCCATCCATCCAGCAGTAGGTTAGACCTAACGTTTGCCAAAGTCAGCAAACTTTACTGTCATCCCTTCACAACTGGTCCATTGCAAACTGCCCATAATTTTATAATCCTATTGCAAGGAAAAAACAACGTACCAGAACCGACAAGAAGCAACGTGACATTTCACCCACTGAAAAGGAGCCCTACAAATACCTTTGGACGGAAGATCGGGTATCACTCATTCAATAAGATATATTCAATCACTAACTTGAACCTTAAGGACGATATGCTCAAATCCTTTCTGCCTGAAACGTTTTATGAAACTTTACCGACAAAAGTAGTGCCAGTTCTTGAATCCAACAAACTGTGATTAAAAATGTTATAAAACTGCATTGTCAATGTCGGTGGACGTGCTAAAAAGAAGCACATTATTGAAAAATTGTCCCCTGCTTGATAGTAATTCGAGTAAGTGGCATTTGGCTGTCAAAGATGACCAGAAAATGTTAGTAGTAAAATACTGATGCTGAAAACGGTTCTAGGCGTTTACACCCCCCCCCCCCGGAAAACACCCCCATTCTCAGAAAATACATCCCCACTGAAAGAAAATTATTCTCAAAATGTTCTCCCCACTGAAAACTCCTTTCGAAAAATGTCGGTATGTTTCCCAATAACAAATACTATCTGTAAGTAATGGACAAATTACAGAACTCAAAAAGGCACTTAAACTTCTGCAATGGGGTTCTCTGATTTTCTTTTGTAGTTAGGGAGATACCTCAAAGGGTGTATTTTAATCTCAAAACATGTCAGCTCTCATTAGGCCACCAGATAAATATAGAATTAGTTCCAAGGTAGAGACGGAGGGTGGAGTGGAGACAAAAATTAATGTATAATCCCCAGGGCCGTAACCGGAATTTTTGTTTGGGGGAGGCGGGGGGAGGGGTACAACAGAAACTTTCAAACGCGCATAAAAAATGTAGAATTGATATCTGTTCCCTTATGGTTCCTGGGAATATTTCTAGTCTACGCTGTTATTATGAAAATAAAGAGTAACATTAAAACCAAAAAGGGGCAGATTTTATTCCATATAGGAGGGGAACTTTCCCTTCCTCATCCCCACATCATGATCGCAAAAGCCTCGGAGGGTGCTCATTATATGAAAAATTGAGGGTTCTAGTCCTTTTCTTATAAGTCGAAAGTGATTGGAGACCAACCAGCCGCAGGGGGCGTTTTCTGGGGGATAATATCCGAGGGGGGTATTTTACACGGGGATATTTTCCCGGTAGGGAGGTATTTTTCGAGGGGCAAACGCCGGCCACCACTGAAAACAAATGAGACTTTAATATCAACATAGGAAATTAATTATTTCTTTACCGAAATCTATACCAGGTATCCAACATTGAGCGAAGCCGAGCTAAATACTCTGATAGAAGACGGTGAATGTGACAAAGTCTGAAGTGGTGTCACCCCCGGTGAAGTGAGCGACACCATTTTTAAATCACCATATTCATCAATTAAATGTAACAAAAAGGAAAGAAAAGGAAGGAAAACGCGCATAATTTGTATATTATGCTAATATTATTATTATATTAATATCAAAGAAAGGAAAACGCGCATAATTTGAGAAGAAATATATGTCCTTAATATGTTTTTAGTCCCTAACAAATTTCTATGTTCGTAAATACATACAAATAGTACATAGTAAAATAAACCATAGTAGGCCTGCGCGTTAATGAGGCACTAGCAATCCTAGGTTCTAGCAGAGAATTCTAAGGAATCATTCATCAAAACATTTGCCGATGTTTAGGAAAAAACTTTATTGCTCAGATTTTCCTAATATATAGCCTTTATTCTTGAACGAGTAGATAAAAAAAAATATTCCTATATGCTATTTGTCCAGTGAGGCACAAACGACAAATTAATCAATAACCTACCAGGATTTTATTTGGGACGGGGGGAGTATTTTTTTTTCGGGGGAAGGGGCTCTAAAACTTAAAAAAAACATAAAAATATGTAGTCTATATATATATTTATGTTACGTTTTTACAAGTCGCAAAAAAAATTTGGGGGAAGGGGGTCAAACCCTCTACTAACGCCTGGATAAGATACTTCTGTCATCGTGAGCACGACACATCTGGCACCTTTTCCGGCACCAAAGATGGTCGAAAAGCGGTACATTACCTTGCTTGTCATTAGCTCTAGTATAAAAATTTCTCGAGTTCTAGATAGGTGTCTCTGCTTCTTTTTTTTGCCATAGATGTAAAAAAAAAATACATCCTTTAGCGTCTTAAGTTAAGTGACGGTATTAATGCCTGGAAAAAAACGCAGATAGCAAAATTTATACAAATAAAAAAAAGTCCTAAAATGTATAATTCTTGTTTACTATCTTGCGAATTGTAAATGTATTCGTTTCGTTTGCGGTTTGGAAATAGTACATCCGGTTATTAGTTAATTCTTATGCCTAGTGTGGTAAGCTCGTGGTTTCCTTTTCGCACACAAAGAGTCATGAATAATACAAGAGTTATTGCGTGGCATATATTAAAACTAAAACTCTCAGGAAGTGAGAGAAAAACCCGGGGGAGGTAATCTTTTGTAGAACTGCCGAAACTTGTCTGTGAATCAATATTTCTTCTTCTTTTTTTCTTCGACTTCGCGATTTTCAAATATACAATAGTTGGCATAAAATCGTATTTTACTAAGTCCACGGAGAATACAGACAGAAATTCTCTTTACAGCCAATACTCGTTGGCGTCAATTGGGAGGAGGGAATATTTGACAATCCCCCCTTCCCGAATTGAAGGTCCTACCAATTTTAGCACGTTTTCGAAGTTGTCCTCAAAAGTTGTAGCGTTTCTGCTGTAATCTTTTTCCGTAACAGCTCAACGTAAATTACAATTATATATGATGCAAAAAGACGAACACAACATTGAATAAACAGCGCTCTGCTTAACAATAATTACAAAATTAATTTGTTCGGTATTTATGCATTATATCTTACCCACCGCTGTCTAGCTGTACAAGGAAATACTACAGGAAAAAAGTCAAACGGGTATTTGCAATGAATCGCAAAGCGTGATTTCTTATTGCGTTTACAATATCTAAACTGATGTCTTTTGGGGGTTAGGGGGGGAAGGTACCTAGGTTAGGTAAAGTATTAAATATATGCTATACGTTACCCCCTCCCCCTAATGTGCAAATATATAGCCCAAATTTGTTTCTAAACTATTATATTTTCATCCTATTGTATTTCATTAGCATTAACCCAACTTGACTTATTTCGTGGGTAAGATAAAATGCATAAGTATCATTCTTTCTTTATTTTAAACTAGACTCACTCTCGCTAATTTTTCGAACCGTCGACATATTCAAGATCTACTACTACAGAATTTAAGAGAGAAAAAACGGGTATAATTTAAATAAAACAGTGGAAAAAAAACAACAATAACAGACCTTAAATAATAAAAATCCGAATATTTCGACTCCACATCCGGGAGCCTTTATCAACGGGAAAAAACTTAACTTTTCGAACTGTCGACACATTCAAGATCTACTGCTACAGAATTTAAGAGAGAAAAAATCGGGTATAATTTAAATAAAACAGTGGGAAAAAACAACAACAACAACCCTTAAATAATAAAGATCCGAATATTTCGACTCCATATCCGGGAGCCTTTATCACCGGAAAAAACTTAACTTTTCGAACTGTCGACACATTCAAGATCTACTACTACAGAATAAAAGAAACAAAAAAGGGTATAATTTAAATAAAACAGTGGGAAAAAACAACAACAACAACCCTTAAATAATAAAGATCCGAATATTTCGACTCCATATCCGGGAAACTTTATCACCGGAAAAAACTTAACTTTTCGAACTGTCGACACATTCAAGATCTACTACTACAGAATAAAATAAACAAAAAAGGGTATAATTTAAATAAAACAGTGGGAAAAAACAACAACAACAACAAACCTTAAATAATGAAAATCCGAATATTTCGACTCCACGTCCGGGAGCCTTTATCAAAGGCAAAAAAACTTAACTTTTCGAACTGTCGACACATTCAAGATATACTACTACAGAATTTAAGAAAGAAAATAACGGGTATAATTTAAATAAAACAGTGGGAAAAAGCAACGACAACAACAAACCTTAAATAATAAAAATCCGAATATTTCGACTCCACGTTCGGGAGCCTTTATCAACGGGAAAAAAAAACTAAGTTCAATTAAATTAAAAGCAACTGTAAAGAAAAAGACTGTTTTTTCTTTTTATTTTACAACGACAAACAACAATCAATAGGGATTTATCTCTAATTATTCAGTTGAAATGTTCCATAACAAAGCGGCTAATTAACTTGGCGTCTTACCTACGTAACTTCCTAATTAAATAGTACTGCTTTACACAAATGGCGGTGTAAAAAATGTTATCATCCAAGTCTCTGTCAAACTTGATTAACCCAATTACGATTAACTATGGTTCCTGAGACGGAACAAAAAGAATAGCTTTTAGTTTTCTTTTGCTGTCACTTAAGTTTTCACTTAAACGCCAGTTTTGCCGTCAATGATTAGTTTGCAGGATGATTTATTCGCATGAATTTACGCGCTATTTCATAAAAAATCGCTAGTTTTATAATCCTTCCTTGCGACCTCTTCCAACCAGGTTTGCCATCCGGCGACAAAAAAATCGCTAGATATTAGTAATTTTCTGGTTAATTTAGTGATTTTCTTTAGTAATGCAGTGATTTATATAGGAATTTAGTGATTTTTTGTTTAATCAATATAAAAATAACTATAAAACGTGATATATCACTAGGGGTGGCAACCCTGCTTCAAACCCCGTTCGGGAACGAACTGCTTTGTGTTTGTCCCTAGACGGATGGCCGAAAAACACAATCTTTGGCAATCTGTCATCCTTCATCTGCTAAATATGTCCTGGCCTTCCCCACCTTTTTCTCATTATTGCCCCGAAAAGTGGGATAAAACCACATTTTTCTTACAGCTGTTACGGTCAGTCAAACGGGTACTCAGAACTATTCGTAGATAATTTGCTAAAGAATTTGCTTCCTACGAAAATCAACTCCTCTATAAATACCCCACTCGCTCTCATCACCTTTCTAGTTAAGGGGTTTGCTTAAAGTGTGTCTAAAATCGCAAGGTACTTCCCCCTTTTCAAGAATCATATTCGTAATAATCAGTAATTTATCTTTAACTTCGCAACCACCATATTTCAAAAACTTATTTACCACACTATCAACACCTGAGGCCTAATTATATTGTAATCCTTTTAATATTGTCTATAAATCTTCTTTACAAAATAAATCGTTCGTCTGTTCCAAATTGTAACAATTTTCATTGTTTTCTACGGCATTTCCTGTAACTTTATCGCGGTTCAAGAGCCCAATTCAAGAGACTTTACTACCAGCTTCTCAACCATTTTGTCAGTCTTGGACCCATCCACTATGGCGGTTTTATCCTTGATTATACATTTCAGTTCATAAAGTCCTTGCAACACGTGGAATTGAACCTTGGATGCAGTATTTAATCAGTTCGTCTCTGAGAAAAAGTGAGCTTAGTGTAGTCTATACGCCCAAACAAAAATATTACCTACATTTATTTTTCCAGTACTGTAGTTTTCAATATTTTGAAGAAAAAAATTGAAATAATTTTTGGAAAGCAAGCAATTTCTTTGCGAAATGGAGGATCGAACCTAGATCTCGGACATTGCTGGGCGTAGCGTTAACCACTCCGCCGTCGCAAGGTGAACATGTCAGATATTTAGATAATACATGGAATAGATACGGAAGATCAGCAGCTCATCTCTGAGAAAAAAATGAAAATAGATTACACAGGAAAAAGCGCTTGGCTTATTCTTAGCAAAAACGCAGTAACTAAAAGTAAAGAGCGACATTAAGACTTGAAACGAACTGAAAGCTATCCTGTATACAAGGGATGTGATGTATGTCTTCGGCCTGTAGTTGTTATTAAATAAAAGAAATAAATCGTTTAAATAAAAAAAATGTTATTAAATAAATCGTTCGTCCCTTCCAAATTGTCACAATTTTCAGAAGAGGCGTTTTCTACGGCATTTCCGGTAACTTTATCACGATTTAAGAGCCCAATCCAAGAGACTTTACCACCAGCTTCTCCACCATTTTGGTCAGTCTTGAACCCATCCATAAAACTGATAAAATATAAAAAACCAACCCTTAAAATAAAAACAAAACTAAAATTGGACGACCCTTTCTCAGTAACGGTGAAAGGGTAACTGAATAAAAACACAAGTCTAAATGGCATTTCACAATTTTATTTTACATAAAGCACTCTTAAAGGCTAATCGCTTTCCCGGTAGGTTATTATCAGAGATTCTATTTGATTGCACAATATAATTTTGTGGATGTATGTAAAAACGATCAGAATTAATAATTTCATGATAAATGGGACTTAGAAAAGTTTCAATAGAGACACTGGAGAAACTTTTTCTCCAGCGGTTTTAATTTTGCATCCTCACTTCCTCCTTTTCAACTCAACAAATCTCCAAATTTATATAAACAAATTATTTACGAATAATCATGACAGCGTGCCAAGTTATGGATATAGGCTACGTGAGCCGACAGTACACAAATAAAGATCTTCTAGAACAGAAGTCATTATAAAGACTTGTTATTTATCATACAAGCGATATTATTAAGGCGATGCGACACCTTAAAAATCATTTTGCGAGCCTCAGCGTCGGCTGGCCGTCTCAAGAACAAAGTGCCCATTAGCGAATTCTCCCAAAGCTACCAAATTCCTCAAATGGCATTTCTTTAGAATGTTGATAAAAATTGATAGGGTATCCTGCAAGAGCGTGTCCATTATATATGTTCGGGGGAGGGGGAGGGGAGGATACAAAAAGAACTAAAAACGTATACAAAATTTTTTATATGCATTTGTTAGGTCTTTACGAATCGGGCAAAATTTTCGTTGCGTTTTCTTCGGGCTGTGGGGGGTTCAAATCCGGTGTCTCTCCCCTAGATACGGCCTTGTTATCTTGATGTATCAACAGTTCGTAAAGCTAACGAGAGGCTAATTTAAAACAAAGAAAAATACAATATTTTACTAGCTGTTAAGAAAATCACTGTCTATTCAATGTAGCTACAGCGGAAATAATACGTTCCCTGTGTCGGTAAGGTTTTCAATCAAAGCGGGTGGCACCACAGGGAAATCCCAAAGCTGCAAAATTGCTAGAATGATATTTCCTTTGAGCTGATTTTTGACGTTTTCTTAGCAAGTATACTAGAATATTTTTAGCGACTGCCCTTTCCTGAACTTCAAAAAGAGAATTCTGTTCCGTTCAATAAAAAAAAAAAAAAATTCACTTTCTGACGATGAAAGTTTCATTAAAGCTTAATATCCCTATCTCCAGCACAAAACAAGGGAAGTTAATGGTTTTTCTAAGATTTTCGGGAGTGTAAGTTTCGGATTCTAGTCGTCTGTCTTCCCTTTAGTACATTCATGCAGAAAGATCTAGTACACTCCTGACTTTCAAAAACTACTACGAAAGCCTTGAAAATAGGCGATTGTTGCAAGAAATTCCAAAAAATTACAGTATCCATACTAAAGCCCCATCGGTTAATGGATGTAGCGATCTTACCTAACGATAAATGCATGTCCTAAGCAACCATATGCTCAAAAATTTATTTCGGGGGAGGAGGGCAAACCATATAAAAGGTTTTAAAATTGTCGGGAGGATCATTAAAATCTCAAAGCTTAGTAACAGAACCATCCACCCCCTCATGTACGTTCCTGACAAGCGTTCCTGACAAGTAAGACATTTCAGTGCAGTGTTCGATTAAGTGCCCAATCGGCTAATATTTATAGCAATCATACCTGACGATAAATTCGTGGCCTAAGCAGACACGAGTTAAAAGTTTATTTTGGGGTAACGACGGGAAAAAAATTACGGGGAGGATTATAAAAATATCAAGACTTATGGACAAGGACTGAAAGTCTGAGTCCCTCCTGCCCTCCCCCCCAGTCCATGCCTTAAGCACAAATGAAAACATCCCAAAAAATATATTTAAATCATTGACAATTACAGGCTTTATTATAATAGTTTATGTCAACTATTGAAACAGGTACTGCTGCGGTAAGCTTCATTCAATCAGTTACACAGCACACTACAAGGCTTAGTCTTTGGCCTTTCCCTATATTACGAGACAACACCGATTTAAGGAATTTCTTATACGTGGCATGGGCTTACTAACTCTAAAACTAATGATTACATAATTGCTAACTACGGACAACAACAATCAATTATTGGATTGCACCGCAAGTCTTGCGATAGAAGAAAAAAAACATATAGGCTATATGCATTGCAATAATAAACAGAAGAAGAATGCCAAGTCTATCTCAAGAACTCATGAATACCGTTAAACACCAACAAGAAATTAACGCCCTTTTCGGATGATTGACAGAGTATATCAGCATAAATGTTTTCAAACTACTTCCTTTTGATGTATCATTTTGCAGAGCTCGATTAACCACATCTTTAATAAACAATATGATCTGAAGGCTAATTTCGGTCGCTTCTAACATGGCAATCACATATTACTTTGGGTCCCTACCGCGTTTCCCCCTCAGGCGTAACATATCATGGACACTCAAATCAGTTCCTAACGTCGTGCCCAAAAGCCAAGGGTTGCAGCTGACATTTCCCTAATCTTACCACAAAATAAACTCACTTGCGAAAATAAAGGACCTAAAAAAATGGTATTCGATAAAACCAAAAAGTCTTAATTTTTAAAGAAATAGAAACTGTGATTTCTGAAAACTAAAGAGGATTTGAGTTTATTTTATTTGATTATCATTGGTATATGTGGAAAAATAAGGTGGTCATATTTTTGTCACGTTTTTGAGTAGCAACATGAAATTTACCACTAAATAAAGAATTCTTACCCCCGGGATTTATAAAGGGCATGATTAAAGACAGAAAATAGCATTGCGCGTAAACCAGGAAAATTCTTGACGATTTGTCATCCTTTGTCCGCAGAACATGTCCTAGCCATCTCATCCCTTTACTCCTAATAACCCTAAAAAATGGGATTGATCCACATTATTCGTACAGCTTACTGTTTGAGATCCGGTAGGTCAATTGGGTATTTTATGAACAGCTTGAGACTATATCCAGGTATGGGTGGGGATGGAAGAGGTTGAGAGTTCAGTTTTAAGCAGATTCTTTCACATCCACAATGAGCTAGTTACACTTGATTTATTTTTCTGTCCCTTTCCCAGTGTCTCATCTGGTTCTAACTGCCCAAAGGTTTTTAATTTGCTATATACGAGCTATTTTGAAAAGATGGAACTGGATTTCAATTAGTGCTTCACCGTTTTTGTAACCATTTCTTCCCTGCCTACTTCTCTCCAAAAAAGTTAGGTGGGAGAACCTTTCCATGGACGAATTTTTCACAGGGGAAGGGACATTGCTATGAAGGAAGCGCCGGATTTCCCAGCATTATTTAAAAAAACGATCATAAATTAAATAAAAAAAAAACAAGTTTTTTCAACTGAAAGTAAGGAGCAACATCAAAACTTAAAACGAACAGAAACCATTACGTATATGAGGGGGTTCGCCCCCTAGTCAATACATTACTCTTTACGCTAAAGTTTTACATTAAAGTTTCGAAGACAGGTTGTTCACGGCTCAGCGGGTTCAAACACGGGTTGTTCTCGTCTAGTGCATCAAGCGTTTTAACAAAGCGGGTTCTCGAGGGAAACACGGGTTTGAAACTTCGAACCCGCTGTAACTAGACGAAAAACTAGAAATTTGAAACTAGACGAGGACAAACCGTGTTCGAACCCGCTGAGCCTGAAAACGCGGATTTGTTCTATGCCATTTCAAAGTAATTCTTTAATTTTTCTTATTATTATGCAAATGCTGATGCAGCTACCCACGGCTATGTTCATGAAAGTATTGTTATGAACTGTGTTTGCAATCATTGCTTCCTAATTAATTTAATAGAAATTTTCCGAGTCAAAATTTTTCGCACAGACAAAGAAGGCAGAAGTTGGAGAAACTAGAGGAAAAACAGAAATTTGCCTTGCTGAGAAACAGCTTGCTGGAAACAAACAACCCAGCCTAAGCTCCAAGCTTCCTATTAGAAAAGCTAACTTAGGCAGACTATCCCAGTGGCGAATCCAGATAGGGCTAGGGGGGGGGCTATAGTCCCCCTCCCTTGGGCACCAATTTACACTAGATAAAATGGACAGTTTGTTTTGTTCGGTTGCCAGTATTATTATTTTCAATGAGCTTATTCGTCCTGTTTCTGAATTACTGGAGCATATGGAATCAGATAAGGACTAAGAAACAGCAGCTAAAGCAGTTGCCTTTGGAGCCGTATTAAGAAGAAGTGACTTTATCGTGATTTTAAACACAGCTGTTCATTGCTTAGCTCATACTGTAAAACTGAAAGTTTCTCCAAGACCCCAAATAAGACCTATCAACTTCAAAAGGTTATATAATGTCAATATTAAGCAAACTCCAACAAATGAGATCGGAAGTACACATTGACTTCAATAAAGTATTTGCATCTTCACAAGCCACTGCAGTGCAATTAAGAGAAGAAATAATCTTACCCCGAACATGCAGCCGACAGACCCAAAGAGCTGAAGTCCAGTTAACAGGTCAAGATGCAGAACAGTATTACATGGTGGCAATACGCATTCCATTTTTGGATCACCTTATTTCGGAGTTGAAGACCAGATTTAGTTGTTCCGTAAGTGAGGTTTCACATCTGGAGGGACTAAGTCCATCTAACTTTTCTAATCACACACTTGAAAAAGTGTTGGAAGCTACCAATATCTACTATGATGACGTTTCTGCTTCATCATTAGAGTTATACGCAGAGATTGGACTTTGGCGGGAAAAATGGAATTCGGCAATCCTCAAGAATCTTCCACAAAGTTGTGAAATTGCTTTGGCAAAGTGAAATAGAGATTTCTTTCCTAGCGTAGCAATTTTATAGCAGACATTCGCTACGTTACCGGTCATAACTTCCTCAACCGAGCGGAGTTTTTCTTCAGTGAGAAGAATAAAAACTTATCTCAGGTCAACCATGACAGAAGATCGATTGAACGGGATTGCACTGGCTCATATTCATAAGGAAAGGGAAATAGATATAGATAAAGTCTTACATCATTTTAGTCAGTCGAACCAAGACAAACCAAGACATTGTACTATTAAAAAAAAGTTGTAACATTAAAATTTCTTTTGAATACTTTTTTTTTACATTATTACTGTCCTTTGAAACTTATTTCTTTGTTTTGAACTGTTACCCTTTAAATTCAGGATAAGAGTAAACCAGCAAAAACTTTACATACTTCTGCTTTAGACCTTTTATAATAAGGAATAATACGTAATACATTAATCCAGAATAGAAACTCATTATACGGTAGAATAAATAAAAATGTACATACAGGTTTATTTTTAAAATTTAATCATTTGAGTAATATCAATACTAATTAGTACTACCAGTACTGATTAATAGTAATATCAGTACTGAAAGTATTTCCATACTTGAAATAAAAAGGTAATAGCTTTCATCGTTCAAATTCTTATGGTCAAATGGTCAGATATGATATGTTACTGCAAAAACATTCTAATGGCTTCAAAACACTTTTATTTCTTAGTCAATATTCATGAGTCAAACCATATTTTTTTGCCTCTAAACTCAGGTTAATAAAGAGTGGAAAACGGCCTAAAAATGTGTAATTTTACACTTCGATTTAGAAAATTTTCCCGGGGAGGGCCACTGAACCCTCGCCTTGCGGGGGTATTCCATACCCCCCGATGCTTCCATCCCCCCTTAGCCTATCCTGGATACGTCATTGGGTTATCCTACCTTATAAAATGTTTAGTCTAGGTGCTCAAAGCGAACTTTAAAAATTTCCATTTCTAGCTCAATGGAGAACATTTTGCTTGAGCATGTTCATTGCGTAATTTAAATATCAAAATTCTACAGACATTTCAAAGCATAAACACGGGAAATAGACTGAATACACTGAGCAAGGGCACCCACAATAGAGATCATACGTTGTGGTCGCAAATTTGCTGTCAAAGTGTCAAATCTAGAATAGTTATTTTTTTAAGCATTATTATTTTTAACCCTAAAATATCAAAGTTGAAAACAAACAAAACAAGTACCTTCAATGGAGACCACGTGATCTCGAATTTGTTGTCCAAGCGTCAAATCTGGAATAGACTCAATCAGATCATAAATGGAATAGATTGAAGGATGAACACTTTCAAACCGTTGTATCTCTTGGCGTATTGCCAAAGAAATATTCCAAAACGGGTGGATCTGAGTGATAGGTCTTGATGTCATTTAAAACCCTGGCAAACCAAAAAAAAATCAGATTAAAGACTGAACTGACTAATGAAACATCATGCTTTTTTATGAGTTCCTAGTACACTTCTTTTCTAATAAGGGAAGGAAAGATATGTAGAGAGGTAGCTCAACATTTTTTATGTCAAATTTTTTTCAACATTTTTTTTCAAGACTTTTTAACATTTTTTATGGCAAATTTTCTATTATACTGAATACATAAAAATATCAATATCCTTTTGCATTATAGTACATGAAAACTTTCAGTTAAATATATTGCCCTACTGGGAAGTTTACTGAACTTTCTTGCGGAAAAATTTATTTTAACATAAAATAAACAAATAGTTGTGCAACCAGGATTTGTTAGAGAGCCACCATCTTTCTCTAAGGATCCTTAAGCAGCGTTCACAAGCGTGTCTAGCTAGAATCCTGTGTCTAGACACGTTTCTAGCCAGAATTCAATGTCTAGGCAATGACCATTCACAAGTGAATTTTGGTGCTTAGCTAAAACTATAAATTTAGTTTCTAATTGTCGTTCCCAGCCAATCAAGAGAGCTTATGTGGGCAAAACTTTCAAAATTGCAATCCCTATTTTTACTGTAGGAAGATAGTGGATGAGATAAGCAAAACAATTGCCTTAGTGTGCTTCACTATTATATCTGGTGTTGCATATTTGACTAAAATAAAAAAAAACAATTAACGAGAAAAAAAAAATGAAATTTCAGTTTAAAAATGTAAACATAACTTATGAAAATAGTGGAACTTGAGATATTCTGATTGGCTGCAATCGAAAATCCTAGACATTGAGTTCTCGAGTCTAGAACTCTATGTCTAGCCAAGCGCCTTGTCTAGCATGTCTAGCTAAGCATCGAATTTTACTTGTGAATGGCCGTTGCCTAGACATTGAATTCTGGCTAGACACGTGTCTAGACATGGGATTGTAGCTACAAACGCTTGTGAATGCTGCTTTAAAGAATCTGCTCATTACATTGATAAAACTGTTTAACTTATTTTCACATGTCAAATTCAAAGAAAGAGCTGCACCAGCATTAGAAGAAAAAACAAATCAAACAAATCTTTAAGAAAGGAAACAAGGATTATGAGAAAACAAGGATTTGAGAGAAGAGGCTTTTACAAGCATTATTTAAGTGAAAGATCAAATAAAAATAAGAGGACTGTATAGGAAGTGGAGAAGGCATTAAAATGTGAATTAAGGAGGTGTGAAGTGGAGGCCATGGGAACAATTGCCAAAGATCTGAAAGATGCAGCCAAACAGCACAACAGTAAATATTGTCCTGGCATTTTAATAAATTGAAATGGAATAGATAATCTGGACGTGTTCCAGTTAAAGATAGGAATAGGACTACAATCAATGATAAGGAAAGAGTTAAAGAGAGATGGACAACAAATTTCGAGAATGTGTTGAACCATGACAGAGTTACAAGAAAAGATTAAGAAAAGAATGAAAAAGTTTGTGACACTTTGGATGTGAATGAAGATTTATTTTGTGAGAAAGAATTAGTGATACTAGTAAAAGGATTGTGTATTAAACTTATCAATTAAGTCAAAAATTGGTTCTAGTAAAATAAAATATTAAGCTGCAAAATACAAATTGCAGTTTTGAATTAATACTTTTTACTAAGATAAGAGTCTGGAAATTCACTGTAAAAGAACCTGGATATGTGTTGTAAGGCCTATCATATATAAAAAAAATTTTGATTGCAACTGTTGCTTCTTATCTCCTTGATACATGTTTGACTCCTGGTCTTGGCCAAACTTTAGGATTGCTAGAGCATTGTAAGTGTCTGTAATTTCTTATGGTTTTAAGTTATATCTTGTGTTCTTTTAAATCTGTGGGACAAGATTATATGGATTATACTTATATGAACAAGAACGTCTCACATAAGTAGTTCAGGTCAACCCTAAATTAGGATACTACTATAGTTATTAAGTCACCCAATAGACTTACCCCTTATACCATCTAAGGACCATACAGTATTAACTTTACCACATCTGGTGAATATAACAATATTCACTTTATTATAATTGAAAAATGAAAAGGTTCCAGGTTTGATAGTGCGGTAAATGAGTTTTTTAAATATGGTAGTTGTGAGGTTAGAGATAAATTATTGAAGATTATGAACATAATCACAGGCAGCGCAATAGCGCTGGCTAAGTAAAGAACGATGTTGGCACAATGTATTTTTTTTCTTTTTCTTTTTTGTTAGACCAGGGCACTTCGTATCAAAAAAGTTACTGTAAAAACTTCGAAGAGGGCTTACTCTATTGGAAATTGGAATGGCTGACGCTCTCTCTAATAGTCAAAAGTGATTGGAAGGCAACTTACGCCGCTTCCACACTCAAAATTTCTCTAAACACAACCAATAGAATTTTTAGATATCCACTTGATTCAACGTAGTTGATTTCCAGATTAAAATTGTTTTTTTTTTAGGAGCACACTCCCCCACAGCCCTCAGGACAAAGGTTGTAAGTTATGCCCTGGGGGCATACAAAGTTTTTATAGAAAGCTTTGTCTTAGAAACTTCAAAAAGGGCTCATTCGATTGGAAATTCAAAGGACTGGTGCCCTTTATAATAGTCATAAGTGATTAGAGGGCAACTAACCCCCCTCTCACACCCACCATTTCCCCAAACACATCCAATCAAAATTTTGAGATAGCCATTTTGTTCAACGTACTTGAACGTTCTGTAAATTAGATCTTTAAGGACGACAGCCCCCCCCACAGGTTGGCGAAGGTTGTAAGTTATGCCCTGGGGGCATACAAGGTTAGTATAGAAAGCGTTCTCATATAAACTTCAAAAGGGCTCATTCAATTGGAAATTTAGAGAGCTAGTACCCTTTCTAACAGTCAAAAGTGATTGGAGGGTAACTAACCCCCCTCTCACGCCCACCATTTCCCTAAACACATCCAATAAAAATTTTGAGATAGCTAATTTGTTGAACGTAGTTGAAAGTTCTGGAAATTAGGTCTTTGAGGATGACAACCCTCCCCCAACAGCCCTCGGGGCTAAGGTTGTGAGTTATATCCTGGGGCATATAATGATTTTATAAAAGCGTTGTCGCAAAAATTTCAAACAGGGCTCATTCGATTGGAAATTGAAAAGGCTATTGCCCTTTCTAATAGTCGAAAGTATTCAGGGGGAGAACCCCCCCCCCCCCACGCCCATCATTTCCCCAAAAAATTCCGATCAACATTTTGATATGACCATTTTGTTAAACATAGTTGAAAGGTCTCAAAATTATGTCTCTGAGGATGATAATCCTCCCCCATAGCCCTCAGGACAAGGATCGTAAGTTATGCCGTTGGGGCATATAAGGTTTTTATAGAAAGTTTTGTTGTAGAAGCATCAAAAAGGGCTCATTTGATTGGAAATTGAGAAGACTAGTGCATTTTTTATTCGCAAAAAGTGATAAAAGGGCAAATGCCCCCCCCCCCACATCCATAATTTCCACAAACACTTCCAATCAAAATTTTGAGATTTTGTTCAGCGTATCAGAACGGTCTGGAAATTATTTCTTAAGGATAACAAAACCCCCAGGCCTCAGGGTAAGGGTTGTAAGGTATGCCCTGGGGATACATAAGGTTTTATAGAAAGCATGGTTATATAAGCTTCGAAGGGCTACCCCCCCCCCCCCCCCACACACACACACACACGTCATAATGTCCCAAAATGCATCTAATAGAAATTGCGAGATAGCTATTCTATTCAAAACGGGCTAAATACCATATAGCAAGGCATTTGGGGTTGAAACAGTCCCCAGATATTAGAGGCAAGGTTTGTAAGCTATGCCCTAGGGGTATGTAAGGTTTTTATAGAAAGCGTTGTCGTGAAAACTTCAAAAAGGGCCCATTCGATTGGAAATTTAAGTGGCTAGTGATTGGCCATATATTTAATAGTCGGGAGTGATTGGTGGGCAACTAACCCGCCTCTCACGTCCACCTTTTCCCAAACACATACAATCAAAATTTTTAGATAGCCATTTTATTCAACGTAGTTGAAAGTTTTGAAAATTAGGTCTTTAAATATGACAACCCCTCCCCCCACCGCCCTCAGGGCAAGAATTGTAAGTTATGCCCTGGGGGCAAATAAGGTTTTCATAGAAAGCGGGGTTGTAGAAACTAAAAAAAGGGCTCATTCGATTGGAAATTGAAAGGGCTAGTGCCCTTTTTAATAGTCGAAAGTGATTGGAAGGCAGCTAACCCCCCCTCACGCCAACTATTTCCCCACAAACATTCAATTATAATTCTGAGATGTTTACTTTATTCAACGTAGTTAAAAATTCTGGAAATTAGGTCTTTTAGGATGATACCCCCCTCGCAGCCCTCAGTGCAAGGGTTGTAAGTTATGCCCTTGGGGCATATAAGGTTTGTATAGATAGCGTTGTCATAGAAACTTGAAAACGGATTCATTCAATTGGAAATTGAGAGAGCTAGTGCCCTTTTTAAAAGTCGAAAGTGATTGGAAGGCAACTAAAACCCCTTCCACGCCCACCATTTATCCAAACACACCCGATCAAAATTTTGAGATAGGCATATTGTTCAACGTAGTTCATTTCCAGATGAAAATTGTGCTTTTGAGGAGCACACTCCCCCCAAAGCCCTCAGGGCAAGGGTTGTAAGTTATACCCTGGGGGCATATAAGGTTTTTTAAAATAGAAAGCTTTGTTTTAGAAACTTCAAAAAGGGCTCATTTGATTGGAAATTTCAAGGACTAGTGCCCATTTTTTGGAAGGTAACTAAAACCCCCTCTCACGCCCAACATTTCCCCAAACACGTCCAATCAAAATTTTGAGATAGTTATTTGGTTTAGTTAAGTTTAAAGTACTTGGGATTAGGTATTGGAGTATGACACCCCCCCCCCACAGCCCTCAAGGTAAGGTTTGTAAGTTTTTCCCCAGGGGTACACAAGGTTTTTTATAGAAAGGGTTGTCGTAAAAACTTCAAACAGGGCTCATTCGATTGGAAATTGAAAGGGCTATTGCCTTTTTAATAGTCGAAAGTATTCTGAGGGAGAATCCCCCCCACGCCCATCATTTCCCCAAACATTTCCGATCAACATTTTGATATGGCCATTTTGTTCAACATAGTTGAAAGGTCTGAAAATTATGTCTTTGAGGATGGCAATCCTCCCCCCATAACCATAAGGACAAGGGCCGTAAGTTATACCCTTGGGACATATTAGGTTTTTATAGGTAGTTTTACCGAAGAATCTTCAAAAGGGCCTGAATAGATTGGAATTTGAAAAAATTACTGTCTTTTTCATTATTAGAAAGTTATCAAGGGGCGCATTCCCCCCCCCACATCCATAAGTTCCGCCAACACTTCCAATAAAAATTTTAAGATTTTGTTCAGCGTATCAGAACGGTCTGGAAATTATTTCTTAAGGATAACAAAACCCCCAGCCCTCAGTGCAAGGGTTGTAAGTTATGCCCTTGGGGCATATAAGGTTTGTATAGATAGCGTTGTCATAGAAACTTGAAAAGGGATTCATTCAATTGGAAATTGAGAGAGCTAGTGCCCTTTTTAACAGTCGAAAGTGATTGGAAGCCAACTAACACCCCTTCCACGCCCACCATTTATCCAAACACACCCAATCAAAATTTGAGATAGGCATTTTGTTCAACGTAGTTCATTTCCAGATGAAAATTGTGCTTTTGAGGAGCACACTCCCCCCAAAGCCCTCAGGGCAAGGGCTGTAAGTTATGCCCTGGGGGCATATAAGGTTTTTTTTTAATAGAAAGCTTTGTTTTAGAAACTTCAAAAAGGGCTCATTTGATTGGAAATTTCAAGGACTAGTGCCCATTTTTTGGAAGGTAACTAAAACCCCCTCTCACGCCCAACATTTCCCTAAACACATCCAATCAAAATTTGAGATAGCCATTTTGTTGAACGTAGATGAAAGTTCTGGAAATTAGGTCTTTGAGGATGAAACACCCCCCTCCACAGCCCTCAGGGCTAAGGTTGTAAGTTATGCCCTGGGGGCATATAAGGTTTTTTATAGAAAGGGTTGTCGTAGAAGCTTGAAAAAGGGCTCATTTGATTGGAACTTTAAAGGGCTATTGCCCTTTTTAATAGTCGAAAGTATTTTGGGGGAAATCCCCCCCCACACCCATCATTTTTTCAAATATGCCCTATCAACATTTTGCTAAAGCCATTTTGTTCAACGTAGTTGAAAGGTCTGGAAATTATGTCTTTGAGGAGGACAACCCTCCCCCATTGCCCTCAGGACAAGGGTCCTAAGTTATGCCCTTGGGGCATATTAGGTTTTTACAGAAAGTTTTGTTGTAGAAGCTTCAAAAAGGCCTCATTTGATTGGAAATTGAGAAGACTAGTGCCTTTTTTATTAGTAAAAAGTAATCAAAGGGCAAATGCCCCCCCCCCCACATCCATAATTTCCGCAAACACTTCCAATCAAAATTTTAAGATTTTGTTCAGCGTATCAGAACGGTCTGGAAATTATTTCTTAAGGATAACAAAACCCCCAGCCCTCAGGGTAAGGTTCGTAAATTATGCCCTGGGGGCATATAAGGTTTTTATAGAAAGCATGGCTATATAAACTTCGGAGGGTTACC
Source organism: Artemia sp. Qi Xiang Cuo (assembly GCF_049724085.1). Classification (NCBI taxonomy): domain Eukaryota; kingdom Metazoa; phylum Arthropoda; class Branchiopoda; order Anostraca; family Artemiidae; genus Artemia; species Artemia sp. Qi Xiang Cuo. Next base: position 21,641,303 of record NC_142814.1, on the reverse strand, counting down.
CCCGCCCCCCCCACACACACACAAAATCGTCATATTGTCCAAAAATGCATCTAATAGAAATTTCGAGAAAGCTATTCTATTCAAAATGGTCTAAATATCATATAACAAGGCCTTTGGGGTTGAAACAATCCCCAGATATTAGAGGCAAGGATTGTAAGCTACGCCATGGGGGTATGTAAGGTTTTTATAGAAAGCTTTGTCGTAGAAACTTCAAAAAGGGCTTATTCGATTGGAAATTGAAATGGCTGGTGCCCTTTTTAATAGTTGAAAATAACTGAAGGGCAACTGACCCCCTCTCATGCTCACCATTTCCCAAACACATACAATCAAAGTTTTGAGATAGCCATTTTATTCAACGTAGTTGAAAATTTTGGAAATTATGTATTTGAGGATGACCAACCCCCCAGAGCCCCCAGGACAAAGGTTGTAAGTTATGCCCTGGGGGCATATCAGGTTTGTATTGATAGCGTTGTCATAGAAACTTTAAAAGGGGCTGATTCAATTGGAAATTGAAAGAGCTAGTGCCCTTTCTTATAGTCGAAAGTGATTGGAGGGTCACTAACCCCCCTCTCACGCCCACCATTTCCCAAAACACATCCAATTAAAATTTTGAGATAGCCATTTGGTTGAACGCAGTTGAAAGTTCTGGAAATTAGGTCACATAAAGAAAGAAAAACGAGCGAAAATGGGGTTTTTATAGGCCAAATGAAGATACTGAAATTAGGTCTTTGAGAATGAAAAAATTCTTTTAAATGTTTTCAGTTTTATAACTTTAAGAAATAAAAAATCAATTAAGATTTTAAGGAATAAATATCAGCATATGTATATTAAACTGACAATGTATATTTTTTCAGTAAATTCATTTGAATTTTTTCAGTAAAGTACAAATTATATTCTGGGTTTTATAGAGCTTGGGGTTTAGAACCCTACATATATTAATTTCTGCTCGTTTTGAGTTTGACTCTTATTTATCTTAATTTCTGTTTGTTTTGGGTTCCATTTATTTATTGATACTGATTTGTGTTAGTTTTATTCTTGGTAGATTATTTGATTTTATTTTTGTTCATTTTGGTTTAATGGAGTTCTTTACTTTTTTTTCAAACTTATTTTGTTGAAATTTTTTTTTAATTAATTTTAGAAAAAAGGGAAGTACCAAGCAATTATTAATCCTCAATTTTATAGATTATAAGCAAGCAATCTATTGAACACACTAAAGTGACTAGTGCTATGTATGAGAACAACATTGCTGTGGTTAAGGTAGAAAATGAGGTTAGTAGTTGGTTTCATATTAAAATGGGAGTTAAGCAGGGTTGCATTCTATCCCCACTTTTATGGATCATTTTGGTGGACTTTGTTTCCTAAGGAACACAGCAAAGGCAATGGGAGAACACGGAATCAAACTGGGAAGTAAAACTCCCCTCAACTTAGATTATGCTGATGATTTAAGTATCCTAGGTATTAGCAAAATGAATGAGCTTTTAGAGCATTTACAAGTTTGGGGCATGATAATAGGCTTGAAAATTAATGTTAAGAAGACTAAGTTGTTAAGGCTAAGAAGAAGTGAAGATGAATAGGTGATATCGGATAATGAGAAGAATGATCAAGTTTACAGCTTGACTTACCTAGGTAGTATTACATGTAAATACATTGGTTGCACTGAAGATGTTAAAATTAGAAAAGCTAAGGCTCAGGGTGTTTTGTCACAGATGAAAAAAGTTTGGAAGAATAAAGATAAGTCTGCAAACCAAGATTTGTGCTTGAACTTTGGATATGTTTTAGATTTTGTTATGTATGTCTTTACGGTTTTATTTTGTTTTTGACTTTATAATGAACACAAAGGATAATATTAATACTCAAAGTGGTCACTCGCCAAATATTAGTAAATCTAATTTACTAATTTAATTACTAAAATAAAGTACTAAAATTTACAGTAGACATTTGAATTTAAATTCATTTGAATTTGAATGTCTAGGTTAGGACCCTTGTCCAAAATTAAGGTAGATTACACCAAACAGGAAAGGTCTCTCTCACCTTCCTACCACATTTTCGCTGAAACTGACACATTTTTGCTAATTAGCTGTATCAATGATCTCATAACCTTCATCACTGAAGGTTATCTCCAAGTCTGTTCAATCCACTCGACTTTAATACAACTACTACTTTCTCTGATCTGTTCTTGCAGTCTGTAGTACTTTCTAATTCGGAAACCCCCACTTTAAACTCAATTCATCAATTAATTAAACTTTGTTTCTTCTTATTCTCCAAATCTCATAATCGTCTCATTATTCCGGCGAAGAAGGTCCATTTATTTAATTTTCTCAAATTTGTATTAGTAAATGTACTGGTCACTGTTTTCTTTGCTGAGATTATTTCATCCCTCAGACCTGTGTTAAAAGCACCTTATATATTAAAAATTTCAATGTCTACTTCTGGGTAATGTAAATTCTAAAACAGCTAATATTATTTATTTATTAGAATATAAAATTTGCTTTTTGCAATATGTAGGGGAAAGTATTAAGAATATGTATATGAGATTTTCTGGACATAAAAGTACAATTAACAGGAAAAAAAACTAATAATTACCTAGTTCAACACTGTAATAATAGTAGGCTACTTGCTCTTTAGCTAGTCTGACTGTTACAATTTTAGAAAATCTGGATTTATATAATGTAACTAAAGAAGAGGAAAATAATAAATTGCGTAAACGTGAAAATTATTGGATCCAAGCTCTTGGTACAGCTTATCCTTTTGGGCTGATTGATCGAAAAGCTAAATATGGAGACACGTCCAATGTTGCTGTTAATTGTATTAATGGCTTGAGGGATCATCCCTGTTTTAATCATTCCATTAAATGTAAAAATCGATTAAAATTGGGCATAGGAAAAATAAAAGAAAAATCGTATTGAATTAAATAAATATTTGGTGGATTTGTGCCAGCTATTTGAGTCAAATGGTATGGCTAATATAATAAAATGTTTAAAGAAATTATCAAGGAATAGATTATTAAAATTATTTTGCGTCCTAAAAAGTGATACAACTTGTAATTAAAAAATTAAACTAATTTATCATGCAGTTTGTATTTTGGCTAAAACAAAAGTTGTTTCAAGTTATAAAATGTCTGATAAGATTGTTAATAAGGAGAAGAGATTATATTCATCTATAAATTTTAGTAATTAACGAATGGAGGATATTAATTTACCTGTAACTTTAAACCAGCAGGGGGCGAAACATGCCCTTTCTAGTAATTTGAATTATAAGAATAATCTGATCATAACGTATAAGTTTTCAAAAAAGATTGGGCAAATGATGTTTTTATACTATAATTTAATACTTAAAAAAATTAACAAGGATTGTAATTGGAATTGCGAACAATGCTTATCATTTGTAAATCCAACTTACAAACATATTATAACAGGAGATTTGGCAATAATAAAGCATCTTGATCTTCAGAATGTAATCAAATGGGAGTTAAATTCCGTCTTTCCAATCATTTAGAGACATCAACTATTCTTAGTGGGTTAAATAATGATTTAGATTTATTTATTGGTAAGTGGTGTAAAAAATAAAAATTTAATTAAGATAGTTTCCAGAATTGGAAGGATTTAAATAAAAATTAATTAAAAAAACAGTTTCCACAAAATAAGTTTTTCAAAGAAAAGTAAAGAACACCATTAAACCAAAAATGAGCAAAAATAAAATCAAATAATCTACCAAACGTACAACTACACGAAGGTCAGCATTGAAACATAAATGAAACCCAAAGAACAACAACAGGATGAAACCCAAAATGACCAAAATAAAAAATCCAAAACAGGCCAGTTGATGGTATTAAGTTAAAAATTTCATTGTGTGTTGAAGGGTATGTTGAAATAATGGTAATATTTGTATACTGCTCCAATGCTACTACTACTGTTGCTGCTGCACCAACTAAGGGTGTAAAGGTAAAGCTTTATATAAGTATTTAGGCGGGAATTGAGTTAAACCAAAATAAAATATAATTACATCAGGTTTCAAAAGGGCGATAAAGCAAACTCGCATTAATGGATTACATTTCTGAGTCATACCTCGTAGGGATACTAGAGGCGGACCTTTAACTACTTAGAAGCAACTTTAGATGTGCTTTTAATGCTATTTGTCCGGTTGCTGCGATCAGTGGACCTAAAGTGTATTAATTTAAAACTCTTAGGGGGAGTTACGTTCACACTAAAATACTTTTCGCATGCAAGTATTAGATGGGCTGATATGCATTATAATAGATAGTGCTGCTCTATCATAGCAGATAATATCATTGATATTTTAAAGGAGCTAATTTGATTGGAAATTCTAATTTCTAGTACCTTTTTAAGAGTCAAAAGTGATTGGAGGGCAATCACAGTTTCCCAAATACTTCCAATCAAAATTTAAGATAGCCATTTTGTTCAGCATTGCTGAACAGTCTTGTTGGAGCAATTAGAGCAGAAGTAATAGTCGAAGCAATAGTAATAGTAGAATCAGAACTAGTGAATATAGCAGTGGTAGTAATATTAGCAACAGTGTGCACATATTGCATTTTGGCCAATTGATCTTCCCCTTTACGTATTTTGACAATCTAAATGCACATGGTCTTTTTTTAGTTCGAATTTGCCATCAATATTCTATCAAATTTTACCTTCATAGACTTAGCCTTAAAAGTCTATTATCACAGTAGTTTTGGTGGTAGTAAAAGCAGTAGCAGTGTTAGTGTTGCATTAGTAGTAGCAGTATTAATAGCAGTAGTAACATGTGCATAATGCCTTATGGTCAGTTGAACATTGCTTTCATGATGCCGCGGAAGTTTCACCTTGACATGTTAAACTGTTCCAAAAATGTTGCTGAAATATGCTTTTGACAGGTAAGGTTTATATTAACAGACTATTTAGGTTGATAAGAAATAAACATACTTATACAGTCAGAATTGCATCCTGAATCCAAATTTAACATGCATTTAAGTTGGAAATGAACTTAACCACCATCCCTATATATATCAATTCAGGGTATATACTTGCACATTAGGGAGGTGGGGGTAAAGCAAATTTCTGATGCAAACGAATGTTAAATTTGGATTTAGAATTCAATTCTAACTACAGAGGTAAGTTTGAACTTTACCCCCTCTCCCTAAGGTGCAAATCTATACCCTGAATTGGTATATACTGGTGCAGGGGTGAAGCGCATTTCCAATGCAAATGCATGTTAAATCTGGATACAGAATGCAATTCTGACTATAGAGGTAAGTTTATTTCTTAGCTACCTGAATAGTTTGTTAATATGAACCCTACCCCTTTTAATGCCCTTTTCACCTTAATACTCTAAGCCTTACAAGTTGTTGCAATTGAAGTAGTAGTTGGAGTAATTTAGTAGCAGCAGGAGCATAAAAAAGTAGCAGTGGTATTAGTGTTAGTAGTGACATGCATATATTACCTTTTTGTGAATTGCTCTTCCCTTTTAAGTATTTTCTGAAAGTTTCAACTTAATACCCAAATCAATTCTTGAGATTCGCCCTTTTGACAATCTACGTGGGCATAGCGTGGTTTGATTTAGTTCAAATTCCCCCTCAATATTCTGTCACATTTTGACCTCCATATGATTATGCAATTTTGTTCCTATACCTGAGACAATTTTGCCTCCACTATCTGAATAGTGTTTTATACTTTTAAACACTTAAAAAAAGCTGAAGAGAAATGAAGAAATAAAGTAAAAAGAATAGGCATGTCGAATGCAAAGGATCCACCTACAAGCATTCCCTAAGTATTTCAAGACATGTCGAATTGGGTTCCAACTAACATCAAAAACAGATAACTTTTTGTTCTGTCAAATTTGTAGGTCAAAACAGTCCAATTTCATAAAAACGGAGTTTTGTACACTTTCCTGATAAAACTTCGAACTTCCGATCAAACAGTAATATTCCTAGATGTTTTTCTTACATACTGAAACCCTTTTCAAACCAAAAGTCTTTAAGTTAGGCCTTCCAGAGTAGAAAAAATGTGTTTTTTCATACAAAAACTGTCAAATCATCAGTGCCTTTACCCTATGACCCCAGGGCATGACTTACAACCCTATCCCCAGGGCACTGGGGGGCTATTTCAACCCTAGAGGCATGGTTATATGTTCTTTGGAGTATTTTGAGCAAAATTGCTATCTTAAAATTTGAATAGATTTGTTTGGTGAAGAGGGGTTGTCAGGGGAAGAGGGCAAGCTGCCCTCCATCACTTTTGACTGTCAAAAGGGAACTAAAACTTCCAATGTGTAACCAAATGAGCCCCCTCTGAGGTTTATACGCCCGTCCCTTCCATAAAAACCTTTCCCCCAGGCTTTGGGGCTTGATTCAATCCCAAAAGCCTTGTTATATGATATTTAGACTATTTTAAATAAAATGGTTATTTCAAAATCTCTATTAGATGCATTTTGGGACAATGTGAAATGTGTGTGGGGGGCGGAGGTGGAATAGCTGCCCTCTAATCACTTTGAATCTTAAAAAGAGAACTAGAGCTTCTGATTACCAATCTAATGAGCCCCCTTCAAATTTTATATGACCATGCTTTCTATAAAAACCTTATATGCCCCCAGGGCATAACTTACAACCCTTGCCCTGAGGGCTGAGGGGATTTGTCATCCTTAAAGACATGATTTCTGGACCTTCCAAATATGTTAAACAAAATGGCTATCTCAAAACTTTGATTGGAAGTGTTTGGGGAAATGATGGGCATGGGGGGAGCTCCATTGCCCTCTTTACTTTCCAACAAGACAAAGGGCATTCAGGCAAGCCTTTCAAAGAATGTTGAACTAAATCAAAACACATTATGTGTATACAGTACACACTGTCAAAACGTTGTAACTCAGGAATGACTGAGTATATTGATCATAGGCAGCATGCTATTGCTGCCTAAGTAAAGGATGATGTGGGCACAATGTGTTTTTTTTTCTCCATACCTGGGCACTTTGTATTGAAGGAGTTGTCGTAGAAACTTCGAAAAGGGCTCATTTGTTTGGAAATTGGAGCAGCTAGTGCCTTTTTTAATAGTCGAAAGTGATTGGAGGGCAACTAGCCCCCCCCCCGTCATTCCCCCAAACACATCCAGTCAAAATTTTGAGACATCCATTCTGTTCAGCATAGTTGATTTCCAGATAGAAAATATTTTTTGAGGAGGACACTCCCCCACAACCCTCAGGGCAAGGGTTTTAAGTTATGCCCTGAAGGCATATAAGAACAATGTTGGCATAATGTACTACTTAATATTTTTGTTCCTTTAGAGCAGGGCACTTCATATGGAAGGGGTTGTTGTAGAAAATTCAAAAGGGGCTCATTCGGTTGGAAATTGAGAAATCTAGTGCTCTTTTTAACAGTCGAAAGTGATTGGAGGGCAACTAGCCCCCCCCCCCTCCCCACACCCCTCTTTCCCCGAAACACATACAATCAAAATTTTTAGATATCTATTTTGTTCAGCATAGTTGATTTTCAGATAGAAAATATGTTTTTGAGGAGGACACTCCCCCACAACCCTCAGGGCAAGGGTTTTAAGTTATGCCCTGGGGGCATATAAGGTTTTTATAGAAAGCATTGTTGTAGAAACTACAAAACAGGCTCATTCGATTGGAAATTCTAAGGGCTGCCCTTTTTAATAGTCAAAAGTGATTGGAGGGCAACTAGCCCCCCCCCCGGATGCCCATCATTCCCAAAAACACATCCAATCAAACTTTTGAGATAGCCATTTTGTTCAGCATAGTTTATTTCCAGATAAAAAATATGTTTTTAAGGAGGACACTCCCCCACAACCCTCAAGGCAAGGGTTTTAAGTTATGTCCTGGGGGCATATAAGGTTTTTATAGAAGGCGTTGTTGAAGAAACTTCAAAAAAGGTTCATTCAATTGGAAATTCAAAAGGCTAGTGCCCTTTTTAACAGTTGAAAGAGATTGGAGGGCAACTAGCCCCCCCCCCACACCCATCATTCCCCCAAACACATCCAATCAAAATTTTGAGATAGCCATTTTGTTCAGCATAATTGATTTCCACATAGAAAATACCTTTCTGAGGAGGACACTCCCCCAAAGCCCTCAGGGCAAGGGTTTTAAGTTATGCCCTGGGGGTATATAAGGTTTTTAAAGAAGGTGTTGTCATGGAAACTAGGGGCTCATTCAATTAGAAATTGAGAGTTCTAGTGCTCTTTTTAATAGTCAAAAGTGACTGAAGGGCAACTAGCCCCCCCCACATGCCCATCATTCCCCCAAACACATCCAATAAAAATTTTGAGATAGCCATGCTGTTCAACATAGTTGATTTCCAGATAGAAAATATATTTTTGAGGAGGATACTCCCCCACAACCGTCAGGGCAAGGATTATAAGTTATGCCCTGGGGGCATATAAGGTTTGTCATAAAAAGAGCTCATTTGATTTGAAATTCAAAGGGCTAGTACCCTTATTAATAGTCAAAAGTGATTTGAGGGCAACTAATCCCCCTCTCATGCCCCCCTTTTCCCCAAAAACATCCAATCAAAATTTTTAGATAGCCATTTTATTCAATGTAGTTGAAAGTTTTGGAAATTAGGTCTTTAAGGATGACAACCCCTCCCCCCCAGAGCCCTCAAGGCAAGGGTTGAAAGTTGTGCCCTGGGGCATATAAAGTTATTATTGAGAGTGTTGTCATAGAAACTTCAAAAGAGCTCATTCAATTGGAAATTGAAATGGCTAGTACTTTTTTTTTAATAGTTCAAAGTGATTAGATAGCGACTAATCTCTCACACCCACCATTTTCCCAAACACGTCCAATAAAAATTTTGAGATATCCATTATGTTCAACACAGTTGAATGTTCTGGAAATTAGGTCTTTTAGGATGATAACCCCCTCAGAGCCCTCACTGCAAGGGTTGTAAGTTATGCAATGGGGGCATATAAGGTTTATATAGAAAGTTGTAGTATAAATCATAGGCAGCGCAATCGCACTGCCTAAGTAAAGAATGGGGACACTCGAGAACGAGACAAGAAATGGGGACTAAGTAAAAAGGAGGACACTCCCCCACAACCCTCAGGGCAAGGATTTCAATTTATATCCTGGGGGCATATAGGAATGATGTTGGCACAGTGCATTATTTATTAATTTTTTTCCTTTAGAGCAGGGCACTTCGTATCAAAGAAGTTGTTGTAGCAACTTTGAAAAGGGCTCATTCAATTGGAAATTAGAGTGGCTTGTGCTGTTTTTAATAGTTGAAAGTGATTGGAAGGCAACTAACACCCCTTCCATACCCACTATTTCCCAAAACACATCCAATCAAAATTTTGAGCTAGCGATTTTGTTCAGCATAGTTGATTTCCAGATAGAAATCATGTTTTTGAGGACAGTCCCCCAGAGCCATTAGGGCAAGGGTTGTAAGTTATGCCCTGGGGGCATATAAGGCTTTTTTATAGAAGGCATTGTCATAGCAACTTAAAAAAAGTCTCATCCAATTGGAAATTCAAAGGGCTAGTGCCCTTTTTAATAGTTGAAAGTGATTAGAGGGCAACTAGCCCACCTCTCACGCCCACTTTTTCCCCAAACACATCTAATCAAAACTTTGAGATAGCCATTTTATTCACCGTAGTTTTAAGTTCTGGAAATTATGCTCAGAGGGCATATTAGGTTTTTATATAATGCATTGTCATAGAAACTTCAAAAAGGGCTCATTTGATTGGAAATTTAAATGGCCAGTGCCCTTATTAATAGTCGAAAGTGATTGGAAAGCAACTAACACCCCTTCCATGCCCACCATTTCCCCAAACACTTCCAATAAAGATTTTGAGATAGCCATTTTGTTCCATGCAGTTCAAAGTTCAGGAAATACAAATGAATGTGCATTGTCAGTTTAATATACATATACTGATATTTAGCTATCAAAATGTTAATATTATTTGATTTACTAAAGTTATAAAAGTAATAACATTTATATTTTTTCAGTAAAGTGCAAATTTTGTTCTAGCCTTGGGAAGGCTTAGGGGTTTTGTGCCCCACTTAAGTTAATTTCTGCTCGTTTTGAGTTTGACTTAGTTATTTATTGTAACTTCTGCGTGTTTTGGGTTTCATTTATTTATTGATACTGATTTTTGGTATTTTCATGCTTGGCAGATTATTTTATTTTATTTTTGCTCATTTTTTGTTTAATGAAGTTCTTTACTTTTCTTTGAAAAACTAATTTTGTGGAAAAAGTTTTTTAATTAATTCGAAAATGATCAATAAGGCAATATTTGCAATGTACCACTACTACCAGACTACTCCATCTACAAGATTGTGGCAATACCCTATGTGCATGTACATTGTCAAAATAGCATATCTCAAGAATTGATTTGGGTACTAATATATACTAATACTACTATCACTGCTACATGATGAGAGGGATGTTCAACTGACCAAAAGGCAATACATTCATACTACTGCTGCTACTAGCACTACCATTGTTACTATTAATACTACTATTAGTAATACCAACACTACTACTGTGACTGCTATCCAAACTAGATCTAAGGGTATGAAGATAAAATTTTCAAGGAATTTTGAGGGGGTAAGGTGAACTGTTACACAACACCCCAATTGCATGCAGGTTGTCAAAAGGGTGCAACAGCAATATCTTAGGAACAGTTTGGTGTTTGAAGTTGAAACTACCAGGGCTTGTTGTGGGTGCTGTTGAACTAACCAAAAGAAAATATTTGTATCCTAATACTACTGCTTCTACTCATACTACTATTACTAGTACTGTTATTGCTACTTCTACTGCTGCCAGTAAAGCTAAGGCCACTACTATTAATTCTACTGCTGCTACTAAAATTAAGGGTATTAAGGCAAACAATTTGGGAAATATTGAAACTGTATGGAACTGACCCAAAACACACAATGCCAACACAGGTTATCAAGAGTACATATCAGAAATGCTTTGGGAAACAGTTGGTGGTATTAAGTTGAAACTTTCAGCATGTGTTGAAGAAACCAAAGGTGCTATGTGCATACTGCTACTACCACTATTGCTATTACACAAGCTAAGAGTAATAAGGTGAAGCTTTCAAGAAATATTTAGGCCGATGTAGAATTAAACTAAAACAAATTATGAGCATGTAGATTTTCAGAAAGGTGACAAAGCAACATCCCAAGAACAACTTACATCATTAAGGAAGACCTTTAAGGGCAAGTTGTGGTAGATTTTGAACCAGCCAGAAGGCACTATGTGTGTACTATTAATTCTACCACTGCAGTTACTGTAACTAATGACACTAAGGGTATGAAGATAAAATTTAGGGAGAGTTTTAATTAAACAAAAAGCTATATGCATGCAGATTTTCAGAATGGTACATAAGCAATATCATATGCAGCTCTGCTCTACAATAGCTAGTAATATCATTGAAAATTTTAAAGGAGCTAATTCAATTATAAATTAAAAATTCTAGTGCCCTTTTTAAGGGTCATTTTAGTGCCTAGAGTCATCTAGTGCCCTTTTTAAGAGTCAAGAGTGCCCTTTTAAAAGAGATTGGAGGGCAAGCAGCCCTCCTCCCTAGCTTATTCATTTTCTAAAGACATCTAGTCAGAGTTTTGAGCAGCCTTTTTGTTCAGCATAGTAGAACAGTCTAGTAACTATGGTATGTCTCTAGGGAAATTGGGCATGTCATCCCACCACAATTATGCAATTGGCCCATTATGCTTTAAAACTAAAAAAAAAAAGGATTGTAAGTATGGTTCCCAATAAGACACCTCAGCAATAGATCAAGAATGACTGGGGTATTAAGTTGAAACTTTTGGGGCTACTACTGGGGAATTACAAAGCATTGACAAAGTTTCTCTAATATACAAATAGCAAGCCAAACTACAAATTCTTATAGTAAAAAAACATTTCTATGAAAAAGACTATTCCAATAAAAAAAAGAAACTAATTTGAAACTTTTTTCCACAAAATAAGTTTTTCAAAGAAAACTAAAGAGTTCGATTAAACCAAACTAAGCAGATATAAAATCAAAGGCAAATTTCTAGTGGGCTTTATAATTTGGCTAAGATGAAAGTGAAAACATCATTTGATGCCTTTTTTCATGCTCTTTCATAATTCAATAATTGCTTCTGGGGCTAGCGTACCAATTATTTGACAGTGCAATTTTGGAACCCCTATCAAAATTTCTCTTCAAAACAGAATAACTCTGCTTAGCCATGACTTGGAGCACTATCTCTTGAAGCCATTTTTGTATTTCAACAATAGGAAACATTGACACAATATCTGGTACACCCAGATAAGAAAAGAACTTTAATTCAGTCAGTCAGTGTTTTTGATAAGAAAGGAGCTCCCAACATTTTTTTAGGTATGCAATGTTCAAACTGCTGTTACTTGGTTATTTATTGTGAAAAAAAAGTTGGGATTAGCACCAGTGCACCAAGATACATCTGAATTCTAGTCAAATTAGGTTTTTCTTGATAAAATTAAAATGGCAACAAATATTACATTGTCAAAAATAGGTTCCAAGTGTCAAAAATTCTTGTTTAATGTAGTGGAATACCAGGTGCATTAAGAATGTTCCTTTAGTCAAATTCAAAGGTAGATAATGGCTTCTATAAATTGATTTATTTCTTTTGTGAATATCTTGTAGTAACCTTGTCAAAAATTTTTACAGACCACAACAGGCCCTGTCAAAATATTGGTTACTCTGTTGAAACTCCACTGAACATGTAAAACAAATGAGAAATAATGGGCATCAAAATTCCAGGGTCCACTGACAAAAATATAGCTGTCAAATTTCTGGGTGCTACTGCTGAAAATTGTAGAGGTTCACATGGAAGTCATTTTTCCCTTTCCTTAGCCCTTATCAATGAAACTAAAAAAAAAAAAATCCCAGATTTGGGTTGGAAGGTGAAATGCAGCTTGACAAATACTATTCTGTGTTCTTTAGCAACAAAAAACACACTTTGAAATGGCCAAATGTTAATGACATTTACACTGTCAACAATGAACAAATCTTTGCTGGGCCATTAAAACTGACAGGAAGCAGGCCATTCCAGATAGTGTTCAGAGATGCTATTCCTGTGGCATATGTGCAACATTTAGAAACAAGAAGATTTATGTGATCTAGGTCACACTTTCACACTCCTTATGATTTAACCAATTTTGTTATATTAAATACTATATACTTGAAACAATTTTGTTAGCTTTATTACTTCTACGTTTTGAATTGTGTTTTATACTTTTATACATTAAATGAAGTTGAAGAAAAACAAAGAAACAGGAATATACATGTCAAATACACCAGGTTCCACCCACAGGTTTTTTCCAAGTATTTCAACACATATCAAATACACCAGGTTCTACCCACAGGTATTCCCCAAGTATTTTGACATGTGTTGAATTGGGTTCTAACTTGCATCAAAAACAAGTAACTTTTTTGTTGTGTCAAATTTGTAGGTGAAAATGCTCTAATTTCGAAAAATCGGAGTTTTGTACCCTTTTCAGATAAAACTTCAAACTTCTCATCAAACAATTTGATTCCTAGATGTTATTCCTACATACTGAAACACTTTTCAAACTAAAAGTCTTTAAATTAGGACTTCTGGAGTAGAAAAACTGTTTTTTTACAAAAACTGTCAAATCATCAGTACCTTTACCCTAATTGCATCTTGAGCCCTTTAAGGGGGCCCAAAGGTATTTTATATTAATTATGAAAGAGCATATAAAAAGCATCAAATGACATTTTCACTTTCATCCTAGCTAAATTATATGGCTCACTGCAAATTTACCATGAAATTTACCACCCCCACCCCCTAATATGCAAATATATACCCTGAATTGTTGATGGAAAAGTTTTGAATTACAAAAGTCAGTGCTATTTTTGTTGATGGCATTTGAAAATGTTGACACAGTAGGAAAATGGCTTATATTTGAGTTGCCTAATAAATGAGGTTTGAATTGTTATAAATAAGCATTTTTGGAATATATTACTCTTGAACAACCTATTCATAAACTAATGATATGTGTTTAATCACTTTTCAAAAACTTAACTAGCATTGATAACTTTTTTGTGTGGTTACAAAAATGAAATACCTATGGGACCCCTTTAAGGGCTCAAGATGTAATGAGCCCCAGAAGCAATTATTGAATTATGAAAGAGCATAAGAAAGGCAGCAAATGACATTTTCACTTTCATTTTAGCTAAATTATAAGGCCAACTAGAAATTTATCAAATCAATAATCTTCCAAGCATAAAATTACCACAAATCACTATAAATAAATAAACTAAACCCAAAACACAAGGAAATTACAATACACATGAGTAGGGCTTGCCCCAATGCATTCTCAAGACCAGAACAAAATTTGCACTTAATTGAAAACAAAATATATGGTAAAATTCTACTTTAGCTACTTTTGGCTATCTTGGAAAAAGGTTAGGTTAGGAAAATGAAACTTTCAGGGATGGGTCTACAGGCTACAGTATGTCCCAGGAAGGTATTTTGAAGTACCTACCTCCACTCCTTCTCCCTCTAGAGGGTCCTGAAATTTGTGTACATGACAGGTCTTTACCTATTGAAATTTTGACAAAACAACATTTACTTTAATCTTCAGTTTTTGGTTTCTTCTTCTCTGACTTTAGTTCTGAAAATGCAATTCCTGTTATTTGAGTAGAATTTTTAATTGTATCAATGTTTTTTTTCAAACTTTAGGAAATGTACCTGCATATCTTTAAAACCTTACATATTGGGATTGAGCAAAGTTGTGAAGCTGAAAACAATTTTGTTGGATTCATTTAAGCAGATAATCTATTTTGCAAGATTTCAGTTTTATAAAGCACAGATTTTTAAAGGCCACCTAAAGTCATTGGCCTCTAGAGGGAGAAGGAGTGGAGGTAGGTACTTTGAAATGCCTTCCTAGGATATACTTGAGCCTGTAGACCCATCTCTGAAAGTTTCATTTTTCTAACCTAACCCCTTTCCAAGATAGCTAAAAGTAGCTAAAGTAGAATTTTACCAAATATATTTTTAATGTTTTCATGTTTTTGACTTTAATGAATAGAAAATTATTGAAAATTTAAGGAATAAATATATATATATATATACATATATATATATATATATATATATGTATATATATATATTAAACCAACAATAGGCTACATGGTCTTTTTTTAGTAAAGCGCAAATAATGTTCTGGTCTTGAGAAGGCATAGGGGTTTTATTTATTGATGGTATAGTTTTATGTATAGTTCATAGGGGTAGTTTTATGTTTGGAAGGTTATTTGGCTTTATATCTACTCCTTTTTGGTTTAATGGAGCTCTTTACTTTACTTTGAAAAACTTGTTTTGTGGAAAGTTTTTTTTATATTAATATATAATAGGCCAACTTTCAAACAACAAACAAGGTAATAAGTTACTTTTTGGCATATTAGCCTACCAAGGGCTCAAAATGGAATTTGAACCAGGTGCAATTATGGAATTTGGAAAGAGCATAAAAAAAGGCATCAAGTGATGTTTTCACTTTCTTCCTAACCTAGATAAATCCCTAAAATAGAATTTTACAGGTTTAACAGAAAAAGTTAATCATAGGCTACCCAAATTTAGACTCTAGGCCTAGCCTCTTCCTGGAAGTTTTGTTAACCTAACTCATCAACTTTTAAGAAAAGCAAAACACCTATTAACTAGAATTTAATGCTTTATTTAATCATCAAATAAGCTAGCTTGGCCTAACAGCCTGTGCTGAGCAAAAAAATTAACTTACAGCTTATAATATTTAGGCCTATCCTTTCAAAAAAGTAAGACAATATCTTGAGTGTAGTTTTTTGGTAATGTCAAAAATTTTATAGGAGAACAGTTCCTTTCGTAGGCCAGAAATTTGGTAGAGGCATCACAGAACATTTAGCCAGCAAATTATCTGTTTTGAACTTGTATCATTAATAATCTTTTCTTCACTTCCGTCAGCGTTTCAACAATTATAATTAACATATTATAAACTCACTGCCCAGGGCACATGCCGGAAATCGTTTATTGATTCTCCGGCGAAAGCTTTGGTCGTTTTTTTCATTCATTACAACCAGCTTGGAACTATATGATCAAAAGGCGTAAATCCTGTGAAAACTTATCAAAGCAATTTTTTGTTTTTATGGTGTAGTGTTCTCTTTTACAATTTCATTAATAGGTTTGGTACTACCCATATTGATGTAAAAAGAAATAGAATCTTGATACTGGCTTATTTTGTAATTTTAACAGTAGTTTTAAGTTTTAACACAATTGTGAAACAACCTTTCGGCCTTCAAATATAGTCTAAGAAATGTGGCTTAATGGTCATTTTGCGTTAACACACCACCGAACAAAAGACACCACCAGAAATTTAAGAAACTATTTTCTTTAAATTATTCCATCCATCTTCTAAATTGTCCAATTTTAAACTCTTCAGTTTATTATTCAACTTTTCCTGGAAAATTTCTCTCAAATTCTCATCACGGATTCTACGAACGTCATAGCTTCCCAAAAAATAGTTGCTCTTCCTAAATTTCAGCTTTAAATTAACACTAGACACTATTAGATGATGATCTTTGCTTCCAGAATCAATAGCAGCACTCTTATATACCTTAGTACCTTGTATCAATCCAACCAGTCTTCAGTTTACAATAGCACAATCGGTAAAGTTAGCTGTCCATCTTATGGACACCATGTTAACTAATGTGCAATTTTATAACCAAATACTATGTAGGTTTGAACTAGATAGTTATAACTACAAAATTGCAGCAGTCCTTAATCTATCAATGAAAGAATTGAGCGCTACAGAAAGAGCCTTGTGCCACCGTTTGTTGAAATTCAAAATAAATAAAAATTGTAATAATACCTTATACCGTGACAGTCGGTTTGTTAGCGTTTTTAAATGACAGGCAAGTCGGGACAATCGTCGTATGTTTTTATAATGTACCTGACGAAGAGTAACGATGTTTTTATAATGTTATATGTTAATGTAACGGACAAAAACATGACGTACCGACAATGTTTATGATTTACCGACATTGTTATTTTGTTTTGTTTGTTTTTTTTACAATGTACCTGACAGAAAACGACAAATTCCGCAGTTTGATGTTGTGAAAGTTCGTTTATTAACAAATTATCATTGATCCATTCATAACCATTATTATTTATTTGTCCTGCACGACATTTACCTAGGCTTGGATACCATCTAACCCTATTTCTAAGGACCTGGGTGTTAAAACTATCTCCATCAGTTGGTTCTAGAGGAGTATACACTAATTTGATTGATACCTTGCACTTTTTAGTCTTAAAACGTGCGATTAACATTCTATTATTAATACCTTCCCAACCTAAACAACACTTAGCAGCACTTTTATTCAGCATGAACCCTGCTCCTTGTCTATATACCCCATCCTTCCTGCCTGATTAAGCAAATTCTATATCATCTAATTTCATGTTTCCTGCCCCTAGGATATGAGTTTCTATATCTCCTAATAACCCCAGTTCGAAGCGTCTTAATTCGTCAGTCAAACGTCGATACGGTAGTTACTTTACAATGTTGTGACATTCCAAGTCGCAATTTCATATTCTTGAAATTTTTGAGATTATTTTGGCCTCAGGAAAAGCTGTTGTCACAAAACTATTGCAGGTCGGGGACTAACATGTCTTCTCAAGTCTACATGAAGCACCATGTCTCATGAGTGCCAAGATAACATACTATTTTTCTGTTTTCGTTTGTCAGCTACAGATTAAAACGTTAAAAAATAACTGGGCAAACATAAAATTTTTTATTTTATCAATTATGAAATTCCAGGGAACAGAACTTTTCTTCTGAAGAAAACACCATACCTCTGTTCGTAGTCTTGATTCCAATATCGCAAAAGCTTGCAGTTCACTGCTTCGTTGCATTTATGTATGCTATTTGGAACAAGATATTGGTAATGGATGATTGTCTAGCAAATTGAAAAGAAATTCAGGGTCTAATGCTAAACTAAAACTGATTTCTATGTATTTTTAGTCTTAGAAGTCTTTCAAAAATTTTGAGGGGGAGCATTGTCTTTTTTCAGGTTCATTTCGATACGGTAATTTCTTTTAAATATTAGCCTATGATATTTGGAGTTTGCAACCATTTTAGGTGTTTATGATTGGGTGTTTAAGAAGCAACAACTTCTTCCTGGTGCCCTCTTGTGGTCGTTTTTGGCCTAATCATGCAAATTCTCTTATGCAAAGTACATTTCGCTGGCAAACCCATTATTGGTAAAAATCTTTATTAAGAAATATTTTATTATGTTTATTTGTGCGTTTAAAATTTGGTTTACTATGAAATGTGTATTTATTTGAGCTCATTCAAATTATAGTTTTTATTCGGTTTTCCTTCTTTGAAATGGGCAATTTTCATCGTAGCATTTCTTTATATCCTGAAGCAATGCACTTTGGTTATTATTTCTAAGTTCTGATAGGTTCACGGATTGTCACATTGCCCTGTCGTCTCGTTAGCAGTTTTAGTTCTACATAGTTCACCCTTGAATGATCTTTATTTCCATACAGCAATTCAGCTTATGGTATGCATCAAGTGACTTACCAAATAATTGTTTGCTCTGAACTAGGAGGTTCCACAGTAAATTAAGGTCAGTAAAACTTATAAGGAGGACTTTTATTTACTCTTATTACTTTTTTCTGTTGTACTTTTATGTTTTAACTTGTCAACAATATGTATGGAATCTTTTATATAATATTTCTGTGTGCTTAAAAGAGGCTTAAAAATGGTGACTAAGAACTCTCCTACACCTATAGCTGGAGAACTATAACATGCCACAATAGGACGTAATGGAATATCTTTCTTATGGACTGTAGGCAGACCATAGAACTTTGGGGCTGAACAACCTTTGGGGTAGAATTTTCTGTACATCAGAGGGGTAATTAGTCTACTGTCTTATAACATTTCTAAATCTTTTCTCAGCTGCTGCATATATTTGTCTGTGGGATCAGTTTTTATTTCTTTGTATGTATTTTTATCCATTAAAAGGGTATTTATTTTCATTTCATAATCTGCAGAATTCATAATTACAACTGTGTTTCCTTTGTCCGCTCTCGCAATTACTGTGTTTTTATCTCTTTTCAAGTCTTGGAGGGTTTTAATTTCTTCCTTTCATTGAGTTAAAAGCAACAATCATGGCCTACACTCAACAAATCAAGAATACTCTTTATAATTTCTCCTCTGAGTAGGTTTGGATTTTCAACCTCACCATGAGAGCTAAATATAGCCGACTCCACACCCGAAGTAATTTCTGATGTATTTATGTGTGTTTGAGACATTGCAAATTTAGGTCCTTTTGATAGAATACTTAGCTCCTTGGATGTGAAAACCTTAGAGGATAGCTTTTCCAAAGGAGGGCCAGGACAAAATCTAGGAAGGAAATTTTTCCACTTTATGCGATGTCCATAAATACGAGCAGGCCTTACAAAGAAAATTAGAGGGACATTCTGCTTGGTCGAATTAAAAAACTTTGGCAATTGACACAATTATGACGCTTGTTCGTCTTTGCGACAAGTTCTCTTCGTATTTTAAGTTCCGAGAAAAATTTTCCCTTCAAATCATGGGCCTATCCATGGGCAGTGTTGTGTCTCCTTATTTGGAAAATTTTTACATTGATTTCATAGAACAATCTGCTTTGAATAGTTTGCACTTAAAGCACTCTCTGGTTTCGTTTCATTGATGATATCCTTTTTGTTTGGGAGCATCGACAGGACTCTCTAAGAGATTTTTTGGCATATTTGAACTCTTTTGATTCGAATCTCCAATTCACAATGGAACTGGAAGATTTAGGAAGGCTACCTTTCTTAGATGTTTTAATTATAAAAGATACTCCTAACCTTGAATTTTCTATATATAGAAAGCCGACCCATAATGATCGGTATCTACATTTCTCGTACAATCATCCTTCTTTTGTGAAAAGAGGGTTAATAATCTCGTTAGTTGACAGTTCTATATAATCATGCAAATTCTGAATTAAACTATGTCAAAGATATTCTATTCTGCAATGGTTACCCAATAAACTTTATTTAAAATATCATAGATAGACGATTAAAAAAGATAAAACAAGAAAATAGGGAGTCCGTCTCCCTTGATTCAGTTATTTCGGCAATTGAGAAAAAAATTTCACCACTTTACCATATATCTCAAAACTCAGCAAAAAACTTGGAAAAATTAAAAAAAAACATAATCTCTCTGTTTTTTTTTTCAAAACCGACCTAAAAGTTGAACATTTTTTCAACTCGGAAAAGATAAAACTGACCCTATACTGGGTAGTGGTGTCTAGAGAGCTCCGTGTTCATTTGGGAAATTTTACATAGGCAGGACACATCAACAACTTGGTGAACGTTTGCATGAACACAAAATTTCAATTGATGAATCCCTGAGATTCGAAAACCAAAATGAAAGCTTTGATTCCGTCTTGGCCCTGCATATCTTTGAAAGTCCTACACCTTTGGTTCTTTATGAGGAGGCAACTTTAATATCTAGTGTAAATGGTCTACCGCAGTCTTTTAAAGAGTTAGTTAAGATAAAAAAATATATAAACACAAATTTGGCTATAAATAGAGACACCGGAGATATTTCCTTAAGCCCAATTTATAACAACTTAATATCAAAAGGCTCAATCAATATTTTCGCCCAGTCTAATAAAAGACAACCTGTCCGCATAACTAATTGTTATCGAAGTTGCATAATGGCGAAGTCTATTGCCAGGCAATAGATACTTATTCAATCCAATTGGTGATTTTTCTTTCATTTATTTCTGACTGTTTTTTTTTTTATTCAGTGTCTTTTCTGCTCTTGTTAGATTCACTTCGGAAGGTTAGACTTTGTTTGATTGTTTTTTTTTTGTCTTTTTCAGGACTGAGGACGACTTGGCAGAGGTCCTTGTCGACATATTTGCTTGTTCTTCGTTTTCATATTTTGCCACTGGCTGACAAAATCCTCGTTTTGTCACTTATTTGATTTGATTTTTCATTTATTATTTCTTTTCGTCTCTTGGTTTCAAAAACTTGAACCGATGAGCTTTCAACAACCAAAGTAGTGAGGGGGTTTCAGTTCCCACTGGGTAGACAGAAAAAACCCTCAGGGCATTCTCCAAGACACACAGGTGCTATTGTTTACATTTGACACACAGGTGGTTGTTACGTCATGGTTTAGCAGATGTTATTGTTTACTTATCCCAATTTAAATGTCTAAGAACATACGAACCAGGTAGGAAAATTCTTCAAGGTAATTCCGAAGGCGCTAGTCAAGTGGGAAACCCCCGCATGTAAAAAAATGATCTTAGCACCCCCTCAAGACGTTAGTCAAATGTTTACTTATGCAAATTCAAACGAAGATGCCACAGTTTTATGTGTCAACGACACTTGTTTTGGTAGGACTTACAAAACAGTTTGTTTGCTTCTAAATATGTAAGGCTTCCTGCGGGCCTGATATTTTATTTAGTGTTTCCGACCACAAAGGTTTCCCCGTTACGTGGTTTACGCAAGATTTGTTTTGGTACAAGAAGCCTTTGTAACCCGACAACAAAGGTTTTCCAGTTACGTGGCCTGCACAAGAGTTTGTTTTGATTCTCAAATTTGTAACAAATAAAAACAACGAATATTTCCTGTTACACGTCTTAAGCAAGAGTTTGTTGATTCTCTTAACGGATAGGGGACCGGGTAGTTCCTTTGCTTCTTCTGGGTATGAAATAAGCATACAAGGGACAAGCGAGGAGAGTCAACAGTCAACGGGAGAGAAAATTTAATTTCTAAGTACATTAAGGGATGGAGGTAGTCCCTATCTTAATGCCCCTCCTCCCTCCCCCCCCCAAACTGAATATACTTAAATTGAACCAGTGGCGGATCCAGGGGGCAGGGGGCGCGCCCCCTAACGTAGTTTAAAGTAGTGTAATTTACTTAATTAACGCAAGTTTGCGTTAATTAAACTTACTCCTAACGCAAGTTTATCAGATCAACCTATTTTGCCCCCCCCCCCCCTAAAAAAAATTCCTGGATCCGCCCCTGAATAGAACTGATAGGATCTTGTATAGGAAACTAACAACTAAAATCCCCTCCCCTATTTCATTTCATGGTTCTATGGGGAATAAAATAATCACGTCAAAAAACATTTTACCCGGAAACATGTTCCTATTTTAAAATACTTTGAAGAATCGCTAAATGGATCTTTTCAAAAAGCGCGCGCATCCGGCAAAAGGGATCAACAGGTATTTATGTTAAACCATAGTATCATGAATACCAACGTGCTCTCAAAACATTCCATATTTGCTCAACCATTAACTAATTGGACAAGGGATCTTTTTCACATTTCCTATTGACTAATAAAGGTTTTTGGCCTAATATCATTCAGCCTTGATGGATTTTCAAGTCTTTTAGTTCACGCGATAATGAAAAAAGTATATTATATATACGATAAATTACCGAGGCGGGGATTATTATTTTTTTTTTACATGATAAATACAGATAACTAAAAAGGCGTCTTTTTTTGAATATAAACACGATTAGTAATATTGTATAAAGCCACCTAAGAAGGGATCCCCCCTAAATCCCTCTTAAAGTTTAAATCCCTCTTAGAGCAAAGGGGTTAGTCAACATGAGGTGGGAGAAGAGCAATGGGGATAAGTTATTAAAGCCAAAATCAAGGGGGCGCAATACATGTTTAAATAATGAATTTAGGGGTCAATTATGAGAAAACTAAAAGATTCTAATCCTTATTTCAGGAGAGCCCGAGTCAAAAAGGGATTCCTCCCTGTAGAAAAGCAAGGGTATGCTATGGATATACAAAGGCAATCATGGAAGGTGAAAATATAGAGCCTTCCAAACCTGATTCCAGTTTGCCAATGATCACCATGCAAATGAATGACGTTAATAGCAATCCTCTCGTAAATAAAATCACACTTATTGGGGGGGGGGGGTTTAGGGACCCCCTGGCCCAAAAAAAGAAAAAGGTTATTGAACACTGTTAAAATAATATATTCTTTTTCAGGTTAAAATCATAACTGTTTCAAAAAGAAAATATATTGTTAATATTATTTTTAGGTTCACCTAGCGACATTATCGCCACGATCAACTTAAGGGACCATAGGGGGTTTGAGTGGGCCATGGCCCTCAAAAATTTTTACAGATTTTTTATCATGATGAAAATAATACATTCTTTTTCCGTTGAAATACCGACAGAGTGAAAGAACAATAACGAGGAACCAGATTGGGTCAATAAATTATTGGAGGACTGGTTTGGTGAGGCACTAGCAACCGTGCAAATGGATGGCGTTAATAGTACCCCTCTCGTAAGTAAAATTACAGATATTGAGAGTCATAATGAAATTTCGCCCATGACATTTCTCAAAAGAACGGAGAAGTTCAATGGTTATTTGGCTTTTTCAGTATAATAAGACCGTACAATTCCAAAGGGGGGAAATAAATGGGATGTTGGGGACCTTGTTCGATAGTTCTGGGAAGGGGAGGAGGGTTTGAGGGCCCTGAAGCTTAAAAAAATAAAATTGGCTATTAAACAGAATGAAAAAATATATTCTTTTTAGACTAAAATAATAACTGTTTCAAAAGAAAATAACTGAGACTGTTGGAGTCCTTCTATTTGATAGGTCTTTGCGGGGTGGGGGGGGGGGGTTGTGAGAGCCCTGACTCTCAAAAAATTAAAATTTGTTATTAAACAAGATGAAAATAATACAGTATTTTTTCAGGTTGAAATCATAACTGTTTCAAAAACAAAATAAGTTGTTAACATTGTTTTTAGGTTCACCTAGCGACTTTATCGTAAGCGTAAACTCAAGGGGCTAACAATCTCTTTGACGGCGTGAAGAAACCTGTCCTGTCACCACCATAAGAGGGAAGACGGGGTGTAAGACAAATTAAAAACAAACTAAAGCACACCTTGTCAGAACTTGAGCAAACGCACACTATGCATAATATACACATGATTTGTTTCATTTCTCCAAATTCTAGAGGATTTTTTTTTTAGATGAAAGAAGATCAATTTAATGGTAAATTTTTATTTTTCTTGCGTGAAAACAAATTGTCATTCAAAATTGCTCGAGAAAAAGCCCGAATTGCACCCGGATCAACCCAATTTTTTCATTGCATAGCTGTTTATGATGCAAAAGCAAAATAGGGTCAAATTTATTAATATTTAGATAGGAGGAGGGGGTGGTTTTCAAACTTTTTAATTAAGATATAAAAAAGGCAGCTTTTAATAGTTGGAGGGAGCATTTTTAATGAGATTACGTGAAAATATATTTTTCAAGTTATACAGACAAAAAATCCCCCCCTCCTTTAAGTGCCGCTCTCGATAGCAAAATAATGGCTCCCTGCCTTGAAAAGAGACTTTCCTATCAAAATTTACGTTTTTAAGAGTTTGGACGTTACGCAATTTTTTGGGCGGGTTTCAACCCTGCTGGAAAGCTGCCTTGATCATGAAGGAGTCGCTCCCATGGTGATACCTTTCCAGTGCACTTCGGATTGGCTGATTCCTGTGATTACCCTAAATTGGGATAACTCAACTGCGTAATTTTTGGTTGTGGGGGATTGCGTTCGCGCGGACCCCTGTCCACACATTGAAAAGTACTTTCCTTTGGGCCTCTTTTATATATCACACATTATCCAGTTGAAAAGAAAAGGTTTTCAATTTGATATTGTTAAGACAATAATGGGACATGTAAAATGGATCATTGGGCCCTTTTGAAAAGATTGATTTCTTGCTTAACTTACATGTTTGAGATATTGCGGAGGAATTATGCCTAAAATTCCAAGCATATGAGAGAGTTGACTAGTTGAGCGTATACTCTATAGAAAATGTATCTTCAATTTTCTCCAAAACATCTCTTAAATAAACACATTTTGTTTTTCTTAGTCTTGTGTTGAAACAAATGATGGTATCAATGACCAGTCACCATAATTAAATTAAATTGCCTTAACTGATTGAATTCCTCATGCATTTTGTTTTTGAAAATACTCTGTAATTACTAAATGCCGATTCTTAAATTGAACTAGGATTCGAATCAAGGTGTTGAAATTTAGATTAAGTCACAGAGGCTAGTCTTAAAAAGTGAAATGCCCTTGATCACCATATATTTCATCAAGTCAATTACGTTGGCAACATTTCAAACAGAAAATTCCTTCACTATCGTTAAGCTTCTTGGAACACTTAAATAGGGAACATTTAAATGTGACTCAGTTACATTACTGAGTTACATTTTTGTAACTCAGCTACATTTTTGAGCCTTATCACTGAATTTTTATATTATTTTCTACGGATGTAGTTTTAGTATCATGTCATTAAAGTTGCCCATGAATTGTTGCTCATTGAATATATTTTCTCATCATATGATTTTTTTGCCCGCATTTACTTGATTGAACATTGAATTTTTTATATCTTTCAAACCTTGTTAAAAAAAACTGACAGGGATTCACATGGATTTACTTTTAAATACTCAACTTTACGAAATTTCAATATTCAATAGCTCTGGCCTGTTGACTCTCCTCATATCGAGTTAATCTTTTGCATTTTACTAAAGATTACAGTGGGGTGGGGTGGGGAGGGGCACTTGATGAGTCTTAAATTTTTTTTTTTTATTAGTCTATACTCTTGTAGTACGTTTGAATAATTCAAGATTACTTATCTGACCAGCCCGATTAGTTATCCTTATCGTTTCACGAGACGTAAATGATATAAGAGGTCAGTAGAATTAACACTTGGGGAAACGGTCTTGATTAGTGGTCAGACAAGCAACCCTGGAAAACGTAGGATAATTGAAGTCATATATGAACAAAAATAAAAAAAAAATGTGAAATTATGGGCTGATAGTAAAAAGGGACAGTCATTGTGAAATGTGGCACACCTTTCAGGGGTTTCTTAATAAGCTTTGTTTATAGTGGAGTTGATATGATTAGTGTTGTTATTCGCCTAGTTGCCTATAGCTTTTAAGTTGACAACCTGCCGGCTAATTATTTGTTGTTATCTGTTGCAGATTACATCCGGGGAAGCTAATTTTAAGCGGGCAAGGGATGCTTGAAGGCAGTCTTGGCTCGGTGCAATAACGATCCAGGTCCTACGTGCTTTTTGAGTCAACATTCTCTTAGGGCCCTCATTCTTCCTTCGTCTAGGAACAGTATTTCCATTCCAGTTTAGGAGGTTCCTCTAAAATGAAGAGGTTTGAGATCTTATAGGGGCAAATCCATTCATTTGGTAATTTCCATGGGGTTTTAACCTAATACTACCAAAGATTTTATTCTCTTTGGTTCCTTATCTTGTTTTTGAAAAAATTCTTTTAAATGTTTTTACTTTTATAACTTTAAGAAATCAAAAATTAATTAAGATTTTAAGGAATAAATATCAACAATTCAACATATGCATATCAAACTGACAATGCACATTCCTTTTTCTGTAAATTCATAAAAAAAATTTCAGTAAAGTAGCTACATTCTGGCTTTTAGAAAGCATGGGGTTTAGAACCCTAATCATATTAATGTATGCTCGTTTTGAGTTTGACTCTGTTATTTAATTTAATTTCTGTTTGTTTCGGGTTTCATTTATTTATTGAAACTGATTCGTGATAGTTGTATGCTTGGTAGATTATTTGATTCTATTTGTGTTCATTTTTGGTTTAATGGAGTTCTTTATTTTTTTTTTTAAATCTTATTTTGTGGAAAAAGTTTTTTAATTAATTATTTGAAAAAGAGCTTGTTTTTTTCGTATTTTCGTTAAAGAAATTAAAAAAACAACGAATTTTTCTTCCCTGGATAATGAAGAATACTCTTCCCTCCCTCCCTCCCCAGACCTCGTCCACAATTTTTTTTTGGAGAGGGGTACAAAAAAGTTAATAAAATACATTTGAAATTTGTTTAAAAGAATTGCGTTACGTTTTAATGTAACGTAAGAGGGTAGACAAGAGGGGAGTGAAGATTTTTTACTGGCAGGTTTTTGGTTTACCTATTAGGGCATCCCTCTCTCCTTTATTGAAAATTATTTTCATGGATTCTATTGAAACCTTCGCTATACACAGTTTTAGAATCTCCCCTTTCTTCTGGGGTAGATTCATGGATGATGCCGTCTGCATTCGGGAGCATGGTTTGGTTTCCTTAGACGTTCTCTGTAAACATTTAAAATAGTTTTGACAATAATATTTAATTTTCAGGGGAGTTTGAGGAAAATGACAAACTGTCTTTTCTTAATATTTTGTTAATTAATAGAGATCTCCATTTACTTTTCTCGATATGTAGAAAGCTTACGCACAATGATAGATATTTAAATTTTCATTCGTCCCATCCTGGGTTGGGGAAATGGGGGGTTGTGATTTCACTAGTGGATAGAGCTTTCAGAATTTGTTCCCAGGAATTTCTGGATTCTGAATTGTTGTATTTGAGGGATATTTTGTTTTGTAATAATTACCCAATTAAGTTCATTGGTAAAATAATAGAAAATAGACGAATTAAACATGATAGTAGGGTTATTGGAGTTTCGTAGTCTTCTGAATTAAATGTATAGAAAAGTCTTATTTCATTGCCATATGTACCTAGTTTGGGTCAGAAGCTTTCACTAATTTTGCGTAAATTTCACATTAATACATTTTTCCAATCGGTAAGACCAATGGGTAGTTTATATAATTCTGGGAAAGATTTAATGCGGGGAAATTTAGTGAGTGGGGTGTATAAGATTCCTTGTTCTTGTGGGAAGTTTTGGCTTGACTTACTTGACTTATGTCCCATCCATCCTCGAAGGTCGTTTTGGGCCTCTTCTTTAACTAGTTCAATGATATGCCTCCTGTAGGTGCTTCTGTTGTCGGCTAGGTGGAGGAGTTCTGGCAAATTGTAGGGTGAGAAGTTTTCTTTCCATCTCTTCGGAGGGCGACCTCTGGGGCAAGAACCGTGTACTCGTCCATCGAAGGCTATCTTCGGGAGACAAGTGCTAGCCATGCGTCGGGTATGTCCAAGCCATTCGAACTGTTGTAGTTTTATTTTGTCCAGTATTGTGAATTTGACTTTCAGATTATGGAGAAGCTTGGAGTTGGAGATTCTGTCGTGGTAGTTGATACCAGAGATGCGTCGTAGGGATTTGGTTTCAAAGACAGCTAGGCACCATTGATCGTCTGTTTTAAGCGTCCAGGCTTCACAGGCATAGATGGCGATCGAAATAATGAGGGAGTGGAAGAGTCTCGTTTTGAGAATTGTTGTTAAGTTCTTATTCCTCCGGATGGGCATCAGAGCTTTAAAACTGGATTTCGCAAGTGTCAGGTGTCTCTTGATGTCTTTGAGTTGGTTATTATCCGAAGTAAGTAAGCTCCCAAGGTAGGTGAAGTCTTCCACCCACTCAATGGTATCTCCACCAAGCTGAAGGCTGAGATTTACCTGTGAATCGAGCTTGCGTGAGCAGCGCATGGCTTTCGTTTTTGAGGTGTTGATGGCTATCCCGAAGAGGTCGGTAGACGAGTGAACGCTGTTAGCTTGGGATTGTAGATCTTGAAGGTACTTGGCTATTAGGTCTATGTCGTCGGCCTATGTTAGTTTGTCTATCACCACTCCTCCGACAAGGGTGCCGGGTGGGTTGTCTGTGAGTGAAAGGGCTGCAGATGGGAAGAGATTGAACAGCTCCGGTGATAGCAGGCAACCTTGAAGCACTCCGATAGAGGTTTTAAAGCTCTCGGTAAGTCCTTTTCCAGTCATGACGTGGCTTCTGAACTTCTTATACATGTCTTTGATCAGCGAGATCAGGTAGGACGGGATGCGAAAGTGGAGAAGGATGTGCCATAGACCTTCTCTCCATATGAGATCGAAAGCTTGTTTAAAGTCTATGAAAAGGTGGTAGATGCTGCGACCAAGTTTGCTATACTTTTTCGTGATCTTCCGGACAGTAAACATCTGATCAATTGTTCATCTGTTAGGTCGGAAGCCGGCTTGGTATTCCAGAATGACCATTGAGGAATTGGATTTTATACGCCCGAGCATGACTCTTGTGAGGATTTTTGCGGCGTGGCTGGTAAGACTTATTGGGCGGTAGTTGTCGCAGACAGCTTTAGAGCCTTTCTTATGGGAAGTTTTATATTGGTAAAACTGACCAACAATTTCTTGAAAGATTTATTGAGCATCGTTCTTTAATAGAAAGAACCCTACAATTAAGCAAGTATCCTGAAACTTTTGTTTCGGCTCTGGCTGAACATATTTTCTTTCAACCTGAAAATTTTGTACAATTTGATGAGGCCACGGCTATTTCAAATGATAGAAATTTTTCTAATGATAGAATGATAGAAAAAAAGATATGTTTGCTAACCTTTCAATAAACAGGGACACAGGAAATTTAAATATTAACTCAATTTATGATAAACTTTTGAAAAGTGATCAAATAGTCAATAAGGGAATTAAGATTTTACATAATCACCAGGGTACTAGATTACCTACTAGACCAAAAGGAATTGCTTCAAAAATAGCTAAAGAGAGGATTATTTCACAATAGAATAATTAACTTAATTTCAATTTTATACTTTTTCCTCAGTTGCTTTGGTGTTCTCATCGACGTAACTCTAATAGCTTCTTTTCCCTTCGTGGATCAGTTGCGACAATTGTATTTTATTAATTAATCAAAAAAAAAAAAATCCACAAAATTGAACCTTTTCCACCTTACTCATATTAGTTTCTGCCAGTTTTGAGTTTGACTCTGTTATTTATTTTAATTTCTGTTTGTTTTGGGTTTCATTTATTTATTGATACTGATTTGTGGTAGTTGTATTCTGGGCAGATTATTTTATCCTAATTTTTTTTCATTTTGGTTTAATGGAGTTCTTTACTTTTTTTAAAACTTATTTTGTTGAAAAAGTTTTTTTTTAATTAATTTGCAAAAAAGATACATTGGGACTTCAATCTAGCTTGGGTACTAATTTGATTATGGCGAGTGGTCATTGGCTTTTTCACCATCAACTTTTTTAAATTATACATAGTTTTTCTCTTTTTTTTCAGATGAAAAAAAAATAATTTCGATATATTCAAGGACTTGGAAACTACAAGGATAGTTTTTTTTTATATTTGAAAATCGCATTATTCACATAATTGATTTGTGTTCATGGACTTTGGTGTCCCCTCGAAAGGGGTGCGTCGATCCCGGAGGTACTGCAGCATATGGAGGGAGCAGAGCTAGCCCCGACATCCCTCCGGCTTCCTAAAACCAGTTTAATATTCTGGGCCCCATGTAGGAACCGTATCAGATATTAAGCTCATAAGAACAGATACTAAACTTTGATCTTAGCCAAACGGCCGAGAACCGATAATTGAATAAGGATTGTCAAAGAGTTTATTAGAATACGAGTAACAAAGTTTGCCGCAAATGATATTTCGGTTGCAATGCTCAAATAACATTCAATAAACTTATCAGTTTGTCTTTAGATTTTTTCTAGACAGCATAAGACATTTCCAACTATATCAAAGTTTATTACAAAATTCTCATCCAAAAAAACAAAATAAAAAAAGATAGGCCTTAAATCAGAGATATATGCTCTTGGCCCTTTAGGTGACAATAGTCGGAACTAGCAATAATTAATGACGTTAATTCAAGATAATTAAGGGGGGACAAAATTATTATGTATATGAAAGGGGCTGTCCCCTCCTCAACGCCTCGCTCTTTACGCTAAAGTTTTATTGTTTTAAAAAACCAATTTTTGAGTCAGAGTCAAACTTTAGCGTAAAGTGCGAGACGTTGAGGAGGGCACAGCCCCGTTCATATACGGAATAATTTCTGTTCGTTTTAAGTTTTAATGTCGCTCCTTACTTTCAGTTAAAAAAACTTGTTTTTTTATTTAATTTCCGAACGTTTTTGAATCAATGTAGCTTTTATTTTGCTCACCGTACATGAATAAACAAAACAAAACTTTCATGTTAACTTTACTTTTTTTTGGCTAAATGGTTTATTTAAAATTTTGTTCTGACGTAACTTACAAATTAATCTACGCAACGAACTTCTATATTCACGTGTTTTTATTACGTAAATTAAGGGGTTCACCCCCTAGTCAATACCTCACTCTATGCGCTAAAGTTCAAATTTTGTTCCAATTCTTTAAGAATGACCCCTTAATCACAAACTCCGTTAATTAGAACAGATAGCTCTAATGAAAGTACAAAAAAATTTAGCGTCAAGAGCGAGGTAAAGACTAGGGGGCGAACCCATTCATAAACGTAATAATTTCTGTTCGTTTTAAATTTTGATGTTGCTTCTTACTTTCAGTTGAAAAAAATGCTTTTTTTTATTATATAATTTCTGATTGTTTTTTTTTAAATATTCTGGGAAATCCGGCGCCCTCTTTATAGCAATGTCCATTCCTCCATGAAAACTTCTTCTATGGCAAGATCCTCCCACGTAACCCCGACCCCCCCCCCCCCACTACCAGAAAAAATCCCCCCCTGAAAACATCTTTATACTTCCCAATAACCAATACTATATATAAACATTGGGCAAAGTTCATAATTTGCAGCCCTTCCCCCGGGTGACTGTGGGGGATTAAGTCATTCTCAAAGACATAGTTATTGTATTTTTTGACCATGCTGAACAAAGTGGCTTTCTCAAAATTTTGATCGGGTGACTTTGGTAAAAAAATGAGCGTGGAAGGGGGCCTAGTTGCCCTCCATTTTTTGGTCACTTAAAAAGGGCACTATAACTTTTAATTTGCGTTCGAATGAGCCCTCCCGCTATATTCTAGGACCACTGGTTCGATGCGATCACCCCTGTAAAAAAAACAAAACAAATAAACACGCATCCGTGATCTTTCTTCTGGCAAAAAATACAAAATTCCACATTTTTGCAGATAGGAGCTTGAAACTTCTATAGAAGGGTTCTCCGATACGCTGAATCTGATGGTATGCTTTTCATGGACGTTCTATGACTCTTAGGGGGTGTTTTCACTTTTTGATGGATAAAACTAAACTTGATAAAACTTATATATTTGAAATCAGCATAAAAGTCTGATTCTTTTGATGTATCTATTTGGTATCAAAATTTCGTTTTTTAGAGTTTCGGTTACTATTGAACCGGGTCACTCCTTACTTATAGTTGGTTACCACGAACTGTTTGATAATACCGCGAAAAGACTTTTTTGAATCATCAAAATTGCTTAAAATATGGACACAAAAGCTGAATTTTTAATCACCTCACAGAAATACACAGACACGAAACAGTGAGACTTTATCAGGTGAATGATTCCTTACTTTAATTAAATAAAAAACACAAGTTTTTTTTTAACTGAAAGTAAGGAACGATATTAAAACTTAAAACGAACAGAAATTATTCCGTATATGAAAGGGGCTGTCCCCTCCTCAACGCCTCGCTCTTTACGCTAAAGTTTTTTATTTAAAAAAATAGAGTTGTGAGAAAGTCAAACTTTAGCGTAAAGAGCGAGGCGTTGAGGAGGGGACAACTCCTTTCATATACGGAATAATTTCTGTTCGTTTTAAGTTTTAACGTATTATTATTTATTTTTACGTTATTTATTATTTATTCATACGTATTATAGTATGTATTATTTATTTTTCTTTTTTCTTCTTCTTTCTTCTCCATACCCGGGCACTTCGTATCGAAGGAGCTGTCGTAGAAACTTCAAAAAGGGCTCATTCGATTGGAAATTGGAGTATCTAGTGCCCTTTTTAATAGTCGAAAGTGATTCAAGGGCAACTAGTCCCCTCCCACACACCCATCATTCCCCCAAACAAATCCAATCAAAATTTTGAGATAACCATTTTGTTCAGCATAGTTGATTTCCAGATAGAAAATATGTTTTTGAGGAGGAAACTCCCCCACAACCCTCAGGGCCAGGGTTTCAATTTATGCCCTGGGGGCATATAAGGTTTTTATAGAAGGCGTTGTCGTAGAAACTTCAAAAAGGGCTCATTCGATTGGAAATTCAAAGGGCTAGTGCTCTTTTTAATAGTCGAAAGTGATTGGAGGGCAAATGCCCCCCTACACCACGCCCACCATTTTCCCAAACAAATCCAATCAAAATTTTGAAATAGCCTTTTTGTTCAACGTAGATTATTTCCAGATAGAAAATAAGTTTTGAGGAGAACAGTCCCCTAAAACCCTCGGTGCAAGGGTTTTTAGTTATGCCTAGAGGCAAATAAGGTTTTTATAGAAGGCGGTGTCGTAGAAACCTCGAATAGGGCTCATTCGATTGGAAATTGGAGTAGCTAGTGCACTTTTTAATAGTCGAAAGTGATTGGAGGGCAACTAGCCCCCCCCCGACGCCCATTATTCCCCCAAACACATCCAATCAAAATTTTGGGATAGCTATTTTGTTCAGCGTAATTCATTTCTAGATAGAAAATACGTTTTTGAGGAGGACACTCCCCCACAACCCTAAGGGAAAGGGCTTTAATTTATGCCCTGGGGGCATATAAGGTTTTTATAGAAGGCGTTGTCGTAGAAACTTCAAAAAAGGCTCATTCGATTGGAAATTCAAATGGCTAGTGCCATTTTTATTAGTCAAAAGTGATTGGAGGGCAACTAGCCCCCCCACGCCCATCATTACCCCAAACAAATCCAATCAAAATTTTGAGATAGCCATATTGTTCAGCGTAGTTGATTTCCAGATAGAAAACATGTTTTTGAGGAGAACACTCCCTACAACCCTCGGGACAAGGGTTTTAAGTTATGCCCTTGGTGCATATTAGGTTTTTATCGAATATGTGGTTGTAAAAACTTCAAAAAGGGCTCATTCGATCGGAAATTGGGGTAGCTACTGCCCTTTTTAATAGTCGACAGTGATTGGAGGCCAACTAGGCCCCCCCATGCCCCGCATTCCCCCCAACACATCCAATCAAAATTTTGGGATAGCCGTTTTGTTCAGCGTAGTTGATTTCCATATAGAAAATATCTTTTTGAGGAGGACACCCCCCCCCCCCCCACAACCCTCGGGGCGAGGGTTGTAAGTAATGCCCTGGGGGCATATAAGTTTTTATAGAAGGTGTTGTCATAGAAACTTCAAAAAAGGCTCATTCGATTGGAAATTTAAAGGGCTAGTGCCCTTTTCAATAGTAGAAAGTGATTGGAGGGCAACTAGCCCCCCCATGCCCATCATTCCCCCAATCACACCCAATCAAAACTTTGAGATAGCCATTTTGTTCAGCGTAGATGATTTCCAGATAGAAAATATAATTTTGAGGAGGACACTGCCCTAGAACCCTCGGGGCAAGGGTTTTAAGTTATGCCCTGGGGGCATATAAGGTTTTTATAGAAGACGTTGAAGTAAAAACTTCAAAAGAGGCTCATTCGATTGGAAATTCAAAGGGCTAGTGCCCTTTTTAATAGTCGAAAGTGATTGGAGGGCAACTAACCCCCCCCCCACGCCTATCCTTTCCCCAGACACATTCAATCAAAATTTTGAGACAGCCATTTTGTTCAGCATAGTTGATTTCCAGATAAAAACTATCTTTTTAAGGAGGACACTCTCCCACAACCCTCGGGGCAAGGGTTGTAAGTTATGGCCTGGGGGCATATAAGGTTTTTATAGAAGGCGTTGTCGTAGAAACTTCAAAAAAAGGCTCATTTAGTCGGAAATTCAAAGGGCTAGTGCGCTTTGTAATAGTCGAAAGTGATTGGAGGGCAAATAGCCCCCCCCCCCCCCCACGCCCATCATTCCCCCAAGCAAATGCAATCAAAATTTTGAGATAGCCATTTTGTTCAGCGTAGTTTATTTCCAGATATAAAATATATTTTTGAGGAGAACACTCCCCCACAACCCTCAAGGCAAGGGTATTAAGTTATGCACTTGGGGGGCGTATAAGGTTTTTATAGAAGGCGTTGTCGTAGAAACTTCAAAAAAGGCTCATTCGAATGGAAATTCAAAGTGCTAGTGCCCTTTTTAATAGTCGAAAGTGATTTGAGGGCAAATAGCCCCCCCCCCTTCCCACGCTCATCATTCCCCCAAACAAAGCAAATCAAAATTTCGAGATAGCCATTTTGTTTAGCGTAGTTGATTTCCTGATAGAAAATATGTTTTCGAGGAAAACACTCCCCCACAACCCTCGGGGCAAGGGTTTTAAGTTATTTCCCTTGGGGCATATAAGGTTTTTATAGAAGGTGTTGTCGTAGAAGCTTCGAAAAGGGCTCATTCGATTGGAAATTGGAGCAGCTAGTGCCCTTTTGAATAGTCGAAAATGATTGGAGGGCAACTAGCCCCTCCATGCCTATCCTTCCCCCAAACACATCCAATCAAAATTTTGAGATAGTCATTTTGTTCAGCGTAGTTGATTTCCAGAGAGAAAATTTCTTTTTGAGGAGGACACTCCCCCAAAATCCTCGGAGCAAGGGTTGTAAGTTATGCCCTGGGGGCATATAAGGTTTTTATAGAAGGTTTTGTCGTAGAAACTTCAAAAAAGGCTCATTTGATCGGAAATTCAAAGGGCTAGTGCCCCTTTTAATAGTCGAAAATGATTGGAGGGCAGCTAACCCCTCTGTCACGCCCATCTTTTCCCCAAACACATCCAATCAGAATTTTGAGCTAGCCACATTATTCAACGTAGTCTTAAGTTCTGTATATTAGGTCTTTGAGGATGACAACCCCCTCACAGCCCTTAGGACAAGGGTTGTAAGTTATGCCCCGGGGACAGGGCCGTATCCAGGATTTTTGTTCGGGGGGGTTACCCGGTTTATTCCCGTGGACTTCGTCTAATATCCTCGAGCAACATTACGTTAGCTCGAGACCGTTAGTCCACCCCTTGCGAACGAGGACGCGTCCACTAGGCATACTTTCGTATCTATAAGGGGCATTTTTTTTTTTTTTTTTTTTTTATTAACCCAAAAACAATACAAGTATTTAAATATATTTAAATAATAAAAGCTATTTTTTTTTTGCGCAAAAATAATCCAAATAGTAGGCTAGAAGTAGTATATATATTTTTTAGTTTTTTTTTTTTTTAGCTAAAAGTAAGGGCGAATATCAATAAAACGAAATCCAGGCGACGATTTTTCTTCACTGCAAAAATGTCGATGACCTTGTCAGGACAGATGTCAACGTCCCTATGGACTGCAAGGAGGGCTAAGCCACTCAATCGTTCTTCTCCTGTTGAATTTCTCAGCCAGGTTTTGAGCCTTCTTAGCGTTGAGAAACTTCTTTCCGGAGTAGCAGTGCTAACAGGTAACATCGCAAGAACAACCAGAAGAAGAAAAACATTTGAACAAAAGCTAGCGTCGCATGCCTGAAGCGAAGATACAGCACAAGTAGGCCTCTCTGATACCGGAACATTCTTCCATTTGATGCGCCATAGCTCAATTTCTTGCTTCAGACAGTCTGGCTCGGGAAGAATATTGCCATACAATTCAACTAATGACACCAGGTTTAATGACTTCAGATAGACAGAAACAATTTTGGCAGGAAAAAGGACACTGAGATTTGACAGCAGTTTCTGTTGAAGCACAAATCATTGTTTCGGCTTGGATGTGAAGTGGTCCAGGAAAGGAATAAAGAGCAAGGTTCTACAGTGATTTAGAAGGTCTGGCACGTCTGCGCGCATACTTCGGCCACCTCTCGTCCTTGGACGAGTCATCTCCAGTCCTAAGTCGCTGGCAAAAGGCTGAGCTTCGTCGAAAATAGACATGAAAGCAGCAGCAGCATTTCCTCGCATTTCCTTTGTTTTTGAAAGGACAGTTTCCACGTACCTGCATGCAACTGCCAAATCATAGTAAACTGACTGAAGAGTCTTGCACAATGGAAGTGTAAGGCAGAATGTTGAAAATCGCTCTTCTCTTAGCCAAGTCCGAAATTGAACTGAACTGAACTGACAATCTTGCACTCTCTTATACCATACCTCGAGCACCCATTAATCCTAATTTACTATGCAAGGTCAGGTGAACATGGGGTTACCTAATTGCGTAAGCTGATCAGAGCGTATATTATTAACCCTAATTTACTATGCAGGGTCAGGTGAACATGGGGTTACCTACGGTTACCTAATTGTGTAAGCTGATCAGAACCGTTAACCCACAAAATGCAATAGGATTTAGTGTGGGAACCCTCCGGTTCCGGTTAAACCGGGTAACCCTCCCCCCCTGGATACGGCCTTGCCCGGGGGCATATAAAGTTTTTATACAATGCGTTGTCGTAGAAACTGCAAAAAGGGCTCATTCGATTAGAAATTGAAATGGCTAGTGCCCTTTTTAATAGTCGAAAGTAATTGGAAGGCAACTAACACCCCTTCCATGCCCACCATTTCCCCAAACCCATCCAATAAAAATTTTGAGATAGCCATTTTGTTCCACGCAGCTCAGGAAATTTTACCTTTGAGCAGGACACCCCCCCCCACAGTCTTCAGGGCAAGGGTTATAAGTTATGCCCTGGGGGCATATAAGTTTTTATATGCCCCCCCAAAATATAATAAAAATATAAATGATTTTACTTTTATAACTTTAATAAATCAAATAATTTTAACATTTTGATTACTAAATATCAGTGTATGTATATTAAACTGACAATGCACATTCATTTGTATTTTTTCAGTGAAGTGCAAATTATGTTCTGGCCTTGGGAAGACATAGGGGTTTTGAGCCCAACTTATGTTAATTTCTGCTCGTTTTGAGTTTGAATCGGTTATTTATTGTAATTTCTGTTTGTTTTGGGTTTCATTTATTTATTGATGCTGATTTATGGTATGTTTCACGCTTGGTAGATTATTTTATTTTATTTTTGCTCATTTTTTGTTGAATGGAGTTCTTTACTTTTCTTTAAAAAACTTAAAACTTAAAACAGACAAAAATTATTACTTCACTGCCTATCTAATATATATAAATAAAACTAGTACAAATAAACCAACTAATTATGTTTCCTTATGCTTTTAGGATTATAAAAAACTAGCGCATTACTGAAAACACAAAAGTCAAGTATAACAAACCGGAATATTGATTTGGGAGTCAAAAGTGAGTATGTAGCCTGACAACGATAAACGAATCTATTAAGCTTTTCATAGTCTTACACCAGTGGTGACATCAGTGACTTTCAGTACACAATTAAAATTATCTTAAAAATATAAGCGTAAAATTAAATATTTTTTTAATCACCGCGAAGTAATTGAACAGCATACAGAAATATTGGATTGATTTATCAGTTAGCATTTTAGTCTCGCCAGCTATAATACCAAAAGTGAGTAATATACAGTCTGAAATTGTAAGAAATATGTTTTAGTAATACTTGAAATGAACATCAACTAATACATAATATGAACTCTGGAAATCCAATTATTTCTCTCTATAAGTAGAATAGGAAGTACTATTTCTACGACGCCCCCTTACAAACAGGTTTTTTTTTGGTAGTTAATTCTGTAGGTCATCACACTGTTTGCCAAGATTAACTATTATAACTTTTGTGGTTTTGATTTTATTAATATAATTTATATTTTTACTTAAACGTAATAGTATTAATGTACTTTGATTAAAAGTTACTAGTTTTTTATTTGAGTATTTATGATTGGAGAAAAAAAAATGAGTGGTGCATGTAATCGACTTTATCTGAACTAATGACATGACAGCAGCAGTAGCAATTAGACAATATGGCATACTTTAAATATGTAAATAACCGATGGTTGTCGCCTGGGCATTTACTGTGAAATTATGTATTCTAGATACTTGATCTCATTAAGCGTGTTTAAGTAGGAGGAGCAACTATAATTTGATGGAAAAGTGAATATTCTCCATATAAATAAACTTCGGTCAGCATTAGATGTCCAATTAAAATATATTGATGAGAACAAAATGCATCAGTGAATATTATTATTTTAATTATTTTCAATATAACTTTTTATAATTAAATGTTTTTTATTTCTTTTTCTATAGCCGACATGCGTATATTTTCTACAGTAAAAAAATGAATGTGTTTGTTGTTACAATCGGGTGTTGAGATTGTTATGACTATAAAAAAATTAGATATTTTGGAAAGATCGAATCATGATGAA
The DNA here is from genome assembly GCF_049724085.1 of Artemia sp. Qi Xiang Cuo. Lineage (NCBI taxonomy): Eukaryota > Metazoa > Arthropoda > Branchiopoda > Anostraca > Artemiidae > Artemia > Artemia sp. Qi Xiang Cuo. The sequence continues at coordinate 21,602,387 of NC_142814.1, read as the reverse complement.
TATATTTATTATGTACAAGAGTTTTATTATAGAGTATGGTTTTCTAGAGTTTTCTATTCAAATTAAGATATTTTCTCGGGAAATGCTTATCGATATAATGAAAACTGATTCTCTATCATTAGACTATTGTATGAAGCTTCTACATCGTGGTCCAAATGCATTTACAAAATTTATTGAGATATTGATCACGACACAGCAAAATGATAATGTGGATATGCTTTTAAACATTAGTTTTTAGAAATTTAGGACTTTTTTTTTTCATAAGAAAGATGGTGCTCAAGGATTCCAAGAATCAAAATCAGAGTTGTATCCTAGCCACCGAACAAGTAACTGTTTCTTACCCTCGCGAGTACGTGTCTTTAATATTTTTTTCAATTTGATAGATTTCACTAGCATTTTTAACTTTTTGCAATTCATAGTCATAAAAGTCACCGAGAATCTCTTCATCTTTGGTATCACGCAGGCGATAAGTTATGGGTTTAGTGTCTAAGATTTTTGCCACTTTAAAAAGTTCGGTGGACCAAAAATAATTCCCCTTTTGAAAAACATTAGTTGTTCTATTAATTCGAACAGTATCGTCAACATTGAACTTATTTTTTTTCTTCTTTTTGACTTTTGATTCATTGGAATATTGTTTAAGAAAGGCGTCAGCTGTATTATGATCCGAATGATGAACTTCCGTTGGTGTAGAGGTGGACAATGATCGATGAGGTCGTTGATTATAAATCAACATGATTTTATCTAGATCATGAATAAAAGCCGGAGTATTTTTCAATGTACAATATTTCGAAATTAAAAGTCTAATAGTTCTTATCAATCGTTCGTCCAATTAAGCCTTTATATTACTGTCACTATGATAGAGCAGTTTACTATATTTCTATAGTAATTTTTCAACATGGGGATTAAAAAATTCGCTACCACGATCCGTTTGAATTTTTTTATATGAATCCTGTTCGAGAATACTTTCAATGGCCTGAGCAACTTCAACACCTCTTTGATCGCAATGGAATTGCATATGCATAGCAACTAAAAACACTGATTGCAAGTAGAATTTACTTGAAAGGTGTATTGTGGCGTCTTTGAAGCTCATCTAGAGTCAGGAGATCTGCTTGCATTATAACCAATAGGTAAAAGGATTTAGTTTTTCGATATTGATTGGCATGAAGTCTATGATTTCTATGCAGAGTGTAACTTGGTTCATTTTATGGATAGTCTCGTACACTTTTAGGGTGAACACCTGTGACTTTGGAAAGAGTTGTTGGGGAACTTAAACTCCCCACCTCGCCAATATTTTCATAAAGACCTGTAAGAACTTCAGATATATTTAATGTACGCACTGGGTGTAACGTCCACGAACGGGGTTTTTACGGCATGAGTGTGCTGTTTTGTGTGGGGTCGTTGACGTGCTACTTCTTCAATGGTTTCTATATCAAAGTGGTTTTATCTTATTTTACACCATTGATGTAAAATCTTCTTCTTATTAAAGTTAATCTTTTAATTTTTATGATGCTGATGATGAACGTTCATTTAATTTTTTTAGAATTTGTATATTGCCAATAAGAATTTTGGGGAAGTTTAATGTATTTAGAAATTTGTATAGACGAGTGTCAAATGATAATAGTCCTTTACGATTTGTAACCATGTCATACATTAAATCAAGTAGATTATAGCTCTTGCCCTGAATTATAATCCTTTCCCCATTGCTCTCAACTTGAATTTGACCACTTTCCAAGAGATAGATTAGGAGTCGTTTACTTTGTTCACGATATGAGTGGGGCAGTAGATTTACAAATTTAAAAACAAATGTATTCAATTACTCCTTCTTTAATTGTTTTCCAGCAGCAGCAGCAGCAGACTCTTGAGAAGATGATTCTTTTTTGGGATCAGCAGCAGTGGGCTTTGATCGATAGTGTTTGTCCACTCGACGAAGTGCATCTTGAAGTAAAATCAGTTTTTTATCATCATCAATAGTTTCTTTGTCAATGAATTTACTCAGATTGTTCTCAAAGTGTTCCACGGGTGAGAGAGCGAGTTTTATTGGAGTCAATTTATAGGGTTTTGCCATTATCACTAGAGAAAACTGTTTACGAGTCCTGCAACTATTGGCAGTAAAAGTGGGAAAAAGCTACCGCCTACCTGAAGAAGTCTTTTCTTTTTAAAATTCTTTCCTTTCTTTTTATAGGACAATGTAAGTACAATGGAACGATGTTGCTGTGCCTCTAGCTTAACTACTTCTGGCAGTTGAACATTAACCTCGGTAAAATTTAAAAAAAATTCAGATATTAGATTAATGAAATCGTTGTAAATACCGTGTTTGAGTATTGCTTTTCTAAGCTGATGTTTTGAAGTGCTTAAAAATGAAAATTAATATCTATTTTCATGTAGTTTCTTCAGTGTCATGATAGTTACTAATAGGTCTTTTTAGTGCTCACGGGGAGATATACTGTAATTTCAGTGTCGAAAATATCTATGAATACACGCAGATCCTCGGGTGTCTTTTGATTAAGATCCAGCAGAATATAACCGTAGGGTTTATTAGTTGCCTGATTGTATTCTGAGAGCAGAAATTTAGGGGCACCTGGATAGATTTGTTTATTGAGAGTTATTAGCGAGCTTGAATCACGAACAACTCTGTAGATGATTGAGTAGGTACAGTTCAAGGCAAATCTTCGCATACATTTGCTCTGATGAAAGGGTTTGTGTAGAACCAGAGTAACGGAATTCTGTTCATGATGTGAGCGAACAGTGAACAGTTGCAACAATTGCTGAGTCTATTGTTCAAGGGATTCAGTCAGATTATCTATAATCTGCAAAGAGTTTGATTCAGTAATGTTGAAAACATGTAGTACTCGCATGATCTGTCTATTAAACGATCCCATGGTGGTTGTAGCACTTGCTTTTGTTTTATTTCATGATTCCTGCCAAATACTATAGGAATACTAGATTTTTTCCGGGTTTTCCGCAAACATTTCATCACAATTTTAATTATTTTAGCTAAGAGTGTTGTTTTCCCTGACATTGAGGGACCACACAGAAACGATCTAAATGGTGTTTTAAATTTATACATGTTTCTTTCAAAAGTTCACCTGGACAACTAACTGTAGACCCTAATTGTCTAATGACTAAATATTTTTTCCCTACTACCACTACTCTGTTCTTCAAGAAGACAAAGACAAAGACTAATAAAGAATCATATTTTTTTTTCTTTTATTATATGCACATAAAAAAGTAACAATACATTGAAAAAAAAATACACTTTTTTAAATTTATTCATAATAAAAAATACAACAACATTTAAATAGGTGCACAGAGAAAAAACACTTTTTTCGTTTATTTATAGAGAAAAAAAACATTAAATTAGAGAGAGCACTTGAAAAAATACACTTTTTTAAATTTATTTATAATAAAAAAAAATACAACAACATTTACATAGGTACAGAGAGTGCTTTGTGACACGTATTTCATATTTTGCAGAAGATATTCTTAACTCTGTTAGAACTATTTTGGATTTGTGTAAAGGATTTTTTTTCTATTTTTAAGAATAGTTTTTGTTGTTTAAGAACTAATTTTGATTTTCTTACAACTTTTTGTATTTTGCAAGAATTGTTTCTGCTTTGTAAGAATTATTTTTGGAATAAGTTTGAATTTTTTGTATGCTATAAAAACTATTTGGAATTTTGATAGAAATTTAGTGTCTTGAAGCAAGTATTTGGTATTTTTCACCAAGTATTTTTTTTATTCTATTATAACTATTGTGGATTTGTGTAAAGTATTTTTGTATTTACTACGAATAATTTTTGTTTTGTAAGAACTATTTTGGATTTCTTAGAACTTTCTATATTTTTTAAGAATTATTTATGTTTCGTAAGAACAATTTTGATTTTGTTTGAACTTTTTATATTCTGTAAGAACTATTTTTTGATGTTTTAAGAAATATTTTTGTTTTGTAACAAGTATTTCAAGTTTTGCAACAAATTTTTTTTATTCTGTTAGTACTATTTTGGATTTGTCTAAAATATTTTTGTATTTCGTAAGAATGATTTTTGTTTTTTAAGAAATATTTTTGGACTTTTTTTGAACTTTTTGTATTCTGTAAGAACTACTTTCGGTGTTGTTAGAATTTTCGTGCTTTGTGACAAGTATTTCATATTTTGCAGAAGCTATTTTTAATTCTGTTAAAACTATTTTGGATTTGTGTAAAGGATTTTTTCTATTTTTAAGAATAGTTTTTGTTGTTTAAGAACTATTTTCGATTTTCTTACAACTTTTTTGTATTTTGCAAGAATTGTTTCTGCTTTGTAAGAATTATTATTGGAATAAGTTTGAATTTTTTGTATGCTATAATAACTATTTGGGGTGTTGTTAGAAATTTAGTGTCTTGAAGCAAGTATTTTGTATTTTGCACCAAGTATTTTATATTCTGTTAGAGCTATTGTGGATTTGTGTAAAGTATTTTTGTATTTATTACGAATAATTTTTGTTTTGTAAGAACTATTTTGGATTTATTAAAACTTTTTGTATTTTTTAATAATTATTTCTGTTTTGTAATAACTGCTTTGGATTTTGTTTGAGCTTTTATATTCTGTAAGAACTATTTTTAGTATTTTTATAAATCTTTTGGTTTTGTAAAAAGTACTTTGTATTTTGCAAGAACTATTTTTTATTATGTTAAAACTATTTTGGATTTGTCTAAAGTATTTTTATATTTTGTAAGAACTATTTCCGGATTTTTCTGAACTTTTTGTATTCTGTAAGAACTGTTTTCGATGTTTTTAGAATTTTTGCTATTTTTGAAAAGCATTTTATATTTTGTAGTAACTATTTTTTATTCTTCTAGAACTATTTTGGATTCGTTTAAAATATTTTTTATATTTTGTAAGAATAATTTTTGTTTTGTAAGAATTATTTTGGATTTTTTAGAACTTCTTGTATTTTGTAAGAATTATTTATGTTCAGTAAAAATTATTTTTAGAATATGTTTGAACTTTTGTATTCAATTAGAACTATTTGGGATGTTGTTAGAATTTTTCATATTTTGAAGCAAGTGTATTATGTAACAAATTTTTTTTAATCTGTTAGAACTATTTCGGATTTGTGTAAAGTAGTTTTGTACTTTGTAAGAATAACTTTGGTATTGCAAGAACTATTTTGGATTTTTTTTAACTTTTGTGTTTTTTTTTTAAATTATTTCTGATTTAACAAACCATTTGAGATTTTTTTTTAACTCGCATTAAAATTCGATCGTTAAAACTGAAAAAAGTTTTTTAATTTTCAAAATAGTCTTAGCATCAAAATAATGTGAGTTTCTTTTATATTGTTTCTTTTTCGTGGTTTTGCTGAGGACGGCCCTTATTTATACGGTCAAAATATTCATTTAAAATTGCATTCCACTGTCTTATAAAATTGCCCCTGTTGTTCTACTTATTGTTTATGATGGAAAGATAGTGTGGTCTTTGTCACCAGTACAGATACTTCATTCAAGAAACGTGATTAAACACGTTTTGAAACTACATGCTATTTGTATGCCTTTCCTTGGCACCTTTCCAAACAAGCGGGGATTCCCCACTGGTTCCTACACATTGCAAAAAAGTGAGCAGTACGAAAACTCCACGTTTCCAACCGGACTGGTTTTTTAGGGACCAATCGGGAGAGATATGTAAAGTCGACATAGCTTTATTTCATTTTTTTAAGGTTCATTTAGACGAGGTTACGTGCGCGCACGTAACCTCGTCTAAATGAACCTTAAAAAATGAAATAAAGCTATGTTGACTTTACATATCTCTCCCGATTGGCCCCTAAAAAACCAGTCTGGTTGAAAACGTGGAGTTTTCGTACTGATCACTTTTTTTTTGCAATGTGTAGGAACCAGTGGGGAATCCCCACTTGTTTGGAAAGGTGCTAAGGAAAGGCATACAAATAGCATGTAGTTTCAAAACGTGTTTAATCACGTTTCTTGAATGAAGTATCTGTACTGGTGACGAAGACCACACTACCTTTCCATCATAAACAATAAGTAGAACAATAGGGAAAATTTTATAAGACAGTGGAATGCAATTTTAAATGAATATTTCGACCCTATATCTAAGGGCCGTTCTCAGAAAAACAACGAAAAAGAAACAATATAAAAGAAACTCACATTATTTTGATGCTAGGAGTATTTTGAAAATTAAAGAACTTTTTTCAGTTTTAACGATCAAATTTTAATGCGAGTAAAAAAAAAATCTCAAATGGTTTGTTAAATCAGAAATAATTTAAAAAAAAACACAAAAGTTAAAAAAAATCCAAAATAGTTCTTGCAATACCAAAGTTATTCTTACAAAGTACAAAACTACTTTACACAAATCCGAAATAGTTCTAACAGATTAAAAAAAATTTGTTACATAATACAAAAAACACTTGCTTCAAAATATGAAAAATTCTAACAACATCCCAAATAGTTCTAATTGAATACAAAAGTTCAAACATATTCTAAAAATAATTTTTACTGAACATAAATAATTCTTACAAAATACAATAATTTATAAAAAATACAAAATATTTATTACAAAAAAAAAATTATTATTAAAAAATATAAAAAATATTTAAAACGAATCCAAAATAGTTCTAAAAGAATAAAAAATAGTTACTAAAAAATATAAAATGCTTTTCAAAAATAAGAAAAATTCTAAAAACATCGAAAACAGTTCTTAAAGAATATAAAAAGTTCAGAAAAATCCGGAAATAGTTCTTACAAAATACAAAAATACTTTAGACAAATTAAAAATAGTTCTAACAGAATAAAAAATAGTTCTTGCAAAATACAAAATACTTGTTACAAAACCAAAAGATTTCTAACAACATTAAAAATAGTTCTTACAGAATATAAAAGTTCAAACAAAATCCAAAGCAGTTCTTACAAAACAGAAATAATTCTTAAAAAATACAAAAAGTTTTAAGAAATAAAAAATAGTTCTTACAAAACAAAAATTATTCGTAATAAATACAAAAATACTTTACACAAATCCACAATATTTCTAACAGAATATAAAATACTTGGTGCAAAATACCAAATACTTACTTCAAGACAATAAATTTCTAACAACATCCCAAATAGTTATTATATCATACAAAAAATTCAAACTTATTCAAAAAATAATTCTTACAAAGCAGAAACAATTATTGCAAAATACATAAAAGTTGTAAGAAAATTTAAAATATTTCTTAAAAAACAAAACTATTCTTAAAAATAGAAAAAATCCTTTACACAAATCCAAAATAGTTTTAACAGAATTAAAAATAGCTTCTGCAAAATATGAAATACTTGTCACAAAGCACGAAAATTCTATCAACACCAAAAGTAGTTCTTACAGAATACAAAAAGTTCAAACAAATTCCAAAAATTGTTCTTAAAAAACAAAAATCATTCTTACGAAATACAAAAATATTTTAGACAAATCCAAAATAGTACTAACAGAATAAAAAATAGTTGTTGCAAAACTTGAAATACTTGTTACAAAACAAAAATATTTCTTAAAACATCAAAAAATAGTTCTTACAGAATATAAAAAGTTCAAACAAAATCAAAATTGTTCTTACGAAACATAAATAATTCTTAAAAAATGTAAAAAGTTCTAAGAAATCTAAAATAGTTCCTACAAAACAAAAATTATTCGTAGTAAATACAAAAATACTTTACACAAATCCACATTAGTTCTAACAGAATAAAAAAAATACTTGTTGCAAAATACCAAATACTTTCTTCAAGACACTAAATTTCTAACAACATTCCAAATAGTTCTTATAGAATAAAAAAAGTTCAAACATATTCCAAAAATAATTTTTAAAGAGCAGAAATAATTCTTGCAAAATACAAAAAGTTGTAAGAAAATCAAAAATAGTTCTTAAACAACAAAAACTATTCTTAAAAATAGAAAAAAATCCTTTACACAAATCCAAAATAGTTCTAACAGAGTTAAGAATATCTTCTGCAAAATATGAAATACGTGTCACAAAGCACTCTCTGTACCTATGTAAATGTTGTTGTATTTTTTTTTATTATAAATAAATTTAAAAAAGTGTATTTTTCTCTGTGTTCCACATGTAAATGTTGTTGTATCTTTTATTATGAATAAATTTAAAAGTGTATTTTTTCATTATTGTTATATGTAATATAAAGAAAAAAATATGATTCTTTATTCGTCTTTGTCTTTGTCTTCTTGAAGAACAGAGTAGTGGTAGTAGGGAAAAAATATATAGTCTTACACAATTAGGGTCTACAGTTAGTTGTCCAGGGGAACTTTTGAAAGAAACATGTATCAATTTAAAACACCGTTCAGATCGTTTCTGTGTGGTCCCTCAATGTCGGGGAAAACAACACTCTTAACTAAAATAATTAAAAATTTTGATAAAATTTTTGCGGAAAAGCAGAAAAAAATCTACTATTGCTATAGTATTTGGCAGGAGTCATAAAATAAAATAAAAGCAATTGCTGCCACCACCATGGGATTGATGCAGATACAGTTCATACAGGGACTTGATGTTTTCAACATTATTGAACCAAACTCTTGGCTGATCATTGACGATCTGGCTGAATCTATTGAACAATGGTCCCAGCAAATGCTGCAATTGTTCACTGTTTGCTCTCATCATGAACAGATTTCCGTTATTCTGGTTCTACACAATCTCTTTCATCAGAGCAAATGTATGCGAACACTTGCTTTGAACTGCACCTACTATATCATCTACAGAGTTGTTCGTGATTCTAGCTCGCTAATAACCCTCAATAAACAAATCTATCCAGGTGCCCCTAAATTTCTGCTCTCAGCATACAATCAGGCAAATAATAAACCTCACGGTTATATCCTGCTGGATCTTAATCAAAATACAACCAAGGATCTGCGTGTAGTCACAGATATTTTCGACAATGAAATTACAGTATATCTCCCGGTGAACACTAAAAAGACCTATTAGTCGCTATCATGACATTGCAGAAACTACATGAAAATAGATATTTATTTTCAGTTCTAAGCACTTCAAAACATTAGCTTAGAAAAGCAATACCCAAACACGGTATTGACAATTATTTTATTAGTATAATATCCGAGTTTTGTTTAAATTTTACCGAGGGTAATGTTCAACTGCCAGAAGTTGTTAAGCAACAGGAAAAGCAACATCGTTCCCGTGTACGTACATTTGCCTCTAAAAAGCAAGAAAAGAATTTTAAAAGGAAACGACTTCTCCAGGCGGGTGGTAGCTTTTTCACTCTTTTACTGCCAATAATTGCAGGACTTGTAAACAGTTTTCTCTAGAGAATGGTAAAACCCTATAAATTGACTCCAATAGAACTCGCTCTCTCACCCGTCAAACACTTTGAGGACAATCTGAGTAAATTCCTCGACAATGAAACTATTGTTGATGATAAAAAACTGATTTTACTTCAAGATGCACTTCGTCGAGTGGACAAACACTCGATCCAAGCCCACTGCTGCTGATCCCAAAAAAGAATCATCTTCTCAAGAGTCTGCTGCTGCTGCTGCTGGAACACACTTAAAGAAGGAGAAATTGGATTTACTTGTATTTAAATTTGTAAATCTAAGGCCTCTCTAATATCGTGAAAAATTTACACGACTCCTAATCTATCTCTTGGAAAGCGATCAAATTCAAGTTGAGAGCAATGGGGAAAGGATTATAATTCAGGGCAAGAGATATAATCTAATTGATTTAATGTATTACATTTTTACAAATATTAAATGAATATTATAATTTGAAACTCGTATATACAAATTTATAAATACATTCATCTTCCACAAAATTATTATTTGAAATATACAAATTCTAAAAAAAATAAATTAACGTGCATCATCATCAACATAAACATTAAAAGATGAAGTTGAAGAAGAAGAAGATTTTAAATCAATTTTGGAAAATACTAACACACCACTGATAGCTAGAAAAAAGCGAAGACGTATCACGTCAACGTACCCACCACCACCAGCAGCCTCAGCCAGTGTACAACACCGTAGTGGACGTTACACAAAGTGCTTACATTCAAAATAGCTTAAGTTCTGAAAGGTCTTTATGAAAATATTTGCGAGATGGGGAGTTTAAGTTCCCCCACAACTCTTTCCAAAGTCACGGGTGTTCACCCTAAAAGTGTACAAGACTATCTACAAAATGAGCCAAGTTACACTCTGCATAGAAATCATAGACTTCGTGCCAATCAATATCTAAAAACTAAAGCATTTTACCCATTGGATATAATGCAAGCAGATCTCCTGACTCTAGATGAGCTTCAAATACGTCAAAATACACCTTACAAGTACATTTTACTTGCAATCAGTTTTTATATTCGCTATGAATATTCAATTAGATTGCGATCAAAGAGAGGTGTTGAAGTTTCTCAGGCCATTGAAAGTATTCTCGAACAGGATTCATATAAAAAATTCAAACAGATCGCGGTAGTGAAATTGTTAATCCTCATGTTGCAAGACTACTAGCGAAATATAGCAAGCTGCTCTATCATAGTCACAGTCCTATAAAGGCTGCATTGGCCGAACGATTGATAAGAACTAATCGACTTTTAATTTAAATATATTGTACATTGAAAAATACGCCGGCTTTTATTCATGGTCTAGATAAAATCATGTTGATTTATAATCAACGACCTCATCGATCATTGTCCAACTCTACACCAACGGAAGTTCATCATTCGGATCATAATACAATTGACACCTTTCTTAAACAATATTCCAATGAATCAAAAGTCAAGAAGAAGAAGAAAAATAAATTCAATGTTGGCGATACTGTTCGAATTAATAGAACAACTAATGTTTTTGAAAAGGAAAATTACTTATGGTCCACTGAACTTTTTAAAGTGGCAAAAATCCTAGACACTAATCCCATAACTTATCGCCTGCGTGATACCATAGATGAGGAGATTCTCGGTGGCTTTTATGACTATGAATTACAAAAAATTAAAAATGCTAGTGAAATTTATCAAATTTAAAAGATATTAAAGACACTTACTCGTAGCGGTAAGAAACAGTTACTTGTTTAGTGGCTAGGATACAACTCTGATTTTGATTCTTGGAATCCTTGAGCACCATCTTTCTTATGAAAAAAAAAGTCCTAAATTTCTAAAAACTAATGTTTAAAAGCATATCCACAATATCATTTTGCTGTGTCGTGATCAATATATCAATAAATTGTGTAAATGCATTTGGACCACGATGTAGAAGCTTCATACAATAGTCTAATGATAGAGAATCAGTTTTCATTATATCGATAAGCATTTCCCGAGAAAATATCTTCCTTTGAATAGACAACTCTATAATATCATCATCTAGAATCAAACGTTTGTCAATAAGAACTATATTCCTCATGATTCGATCTTTCCCAAATCTATACATTTTTTAGAGTCCTAACTCTCTCACAACCAGCTTCGAACTAAACAGACTCTCATATTTGTACTCTAAAAAATATACACGTGTCTGCTATAGAAAAAGAAAAAAATACCATTGATTTAGAAACAGTTTTATTGAACATAATTACAATAATAATATTCACTGAAGCATTTTGTTCGCATCAATATATTTCAATAGGACATCTAATGCTGACCGAATTTTATTTATATGGAGAATATTTAATTGTCCAGCAAATCCCTGTTGTTCCTCCTGCATAAACTTGCTTAATGATATAACAGATCTCGCATACATAGTGTACAATTCATGGAACAGTCGACAGACAGCAGTTATTTACGCAGCTTACGTGGATCCTTGCCTATCGTTGCTGCTGCTGCTGTCAGTTCTATCATTAATCTCCAATAGTGTAAATGTACCACTTCATTTTTTTCTCCACTAATATCCTCTCAAATAAAACCTATTCTCCTTGAATCCAATTCCCTTACTAATATGAATTGCATGGAAAACTATTCCTTATATTCAAATCCTAAACACCACTCAAGTTATACACGTTCCTCTTGGCAAACAGTGTGATGATATATAGAATTAACAAACAGAAAAAAACCTGTTTGGTACGGGGGCGTCGTAGAAATAGTACTTCCTATTCTACTTCTATACAACAGTGAATTTCAAGCTATGATAAAAATTCTAAAGGTAGCATATAGCCCTAATACTATCAAATGGCTTTACTTCAAACTTGTGTACAAACTAATCATGACATGTCCCTTTCAGAACCAAAACGATAGCCAGTCAGTGAACTGAGCAATTGTGCAGAAGTGATACCAAATTAACGTAAAAAAATAATAAAGCAACAATCCTAAAATGGATTATTGCTTTATCTTAAAAGGGATTGATCATATTTCTATTCTGTAAAAAGTGTCCTTAATTGGTTTGCTTTTACTGTACCAAAACTCCTATATTATTTTGTGTTTTCAGTAAAGCGCTAGTTTTTGATAAACCTAAAAGCATAGGTAAACATAATTAGTTGGTTTATTTGTACTAGTTTTATTCATATATATTAAATAGGCCGTGAAGTAATAATTTTTCTCCGTTTTGTTAAGTTTTCAACATCGCTCTTCACGTCCCTAATAAAAACTTTGTTTTTTTAAATTAATCACATTTTATATTAAAACTTGTTCTAAGTTTTTTTTAAAAGGGCAGTCAAATTGTCCACGGGAGTTAATAGGACCCCCCCCCCCATAGGCCCTGGGTAAAGGTCTGTCATTTATTAATTTTGCCAGGTGTTTAGACAAATAATTTTTTATTGGGAAGCATACAGATAGTTTCTGGGGGGGGGGGGTGAATTTTCTGCTATGAAGACTCAAAGGGGAGAATTTTCCGTGGAGAGAGAAATCTCCACGGGATGGGGCTGAACTTCCCTGTGGAAATTTTAGACATGGGCAATTTGCCATAATTCCTATACAAAATTATATTTATTTGTCTTACTTTATTGTTGCCCACTCAATTTTACATGTGTAGATGTTAAGGAGAATCGTCTGGGGGAAATTTTTACCGGGTTAGAATTGTCTAGAGTGCCTCTCCGTACGAGGGGGGTAATTTTCCACGGAAGAAATTCTCCATAAGAGAATCATCCACGGGATAAATTTTCCATTGGGAACTTTCTGTGGTAGCAACTTTCTACTAGGGTTGGGGGTGGGGCTATTTGCTGGAAAAATTTTCCATGGATGAGAGGATTTCCGGTACGATTTCAAAGACAATAAGAAGTTAAAGTCTTTTTCAAATGAAAGTACGTTAAGAAAACCAATTCCCCTGGAATCGTCCGCAAGGAGTTTTCCGGGTGGAATTTTCAGCTAGAATGGAATTGCCTGGGAGAAATTTCCTTGGAGGGGGAGGGGGTTAGTTTAAGTAGAAAGAAATTTTCATAAAGAAATTTTCCGGGGTGGAAGAAATTTTCAAGGAGGGGGAGCTGGATTTTCTGGTAATATTTAAAAATGTTCCGAAATTAAATATAAAAAATTAAGTTTTTTCAACTGAAAATAATGAGCAACATCACAACCTAAGATGAACAGAAATTATACCGTATGTGAAAGAAGTTGACCCCTCCTCAAGATCTAGCTCTTTACGTTAAAGGTTGATTTTTTGTCTCAATTCTTCAAGAACGGCTCCTGAAACACAAAGGCCGCTTCATTAAAATAATAAGATCTTTTTAATTCTATAAAAAAAAACTTTTGCGTTAAGAGTGTGGTCTTGAGGAGGGGGAAACCCTTTAATATACTTGATAATTTCTGTTCGTTTTAGGTTTTGACGTTGCTCCTTACTTTAAGTTGAAAAAACTTAGTTTTTTTATTTTATTTAGTGTCTTTTTTCCTTTAACTCTTCCTTCTTTCATATTCTCATTTGAGTAATTAAGACAAAGTGTGTATAGTATTGGCTATTGGTAATATATATAGTAATTTATACTGGTAATATATATATAACATATAGTGGTAATATATATAATATATAGTATTGGTTATTGTTAAATAACAAACTGTAAGTAAGGAGCGATGCAGCTCAATAATAACCAAAACTCTAAGAAACAGAGTTTTGATAACAATAGATACATCGGAAGATTCGAATTTTTATGCTGATTGAAAATATGCAAAATTCATCAAATTTAATATTACCCATTAAAAGTTAAGAGCCGGAGAAAATTTGCCCAATTTTTAAAAAGGGAAAGAAAACACCCCCGAAACTTCAAGTAATCTTCATGAAAATCCTTCTATCAGATTCGGCATACCAGAGCAATATACTGTAGAGGTTTCAAGCTCCTATGTACAAAAATGTGGGCTCTTGAATTTTTTGCCACAAGAAAGATCACGGATGCGTCTTTATTTGTTTTTTTTGTTGTTTTTTTTTCTCACGGGTGATCGTATTGACCCATTAGTTCAAGAATAATGTGAGAGGGCTCATTCAAATGAAAGTTAAAAGTCCTAGGGCACTTTTAAATTGACCAAAAAATTTTGGTAACTTTCATTTCAAAACTTTGAGAGAGCCCTTTCGTTCAGCATAGTCAAAAAATCTAATAACAATGTTTCTGAAGATGAATTAACCCCCCACAGATCCTGGGGGAAGGGCAGCAAGTTATAAACTCTCCCTCTTGTTTACATATAGTCTTTTTTACTTCAAATTATTTTTAGTTTACAGAATAAGCCTTTCATCTTATTTGAGCGTACTAGGCAATAGAATTGTTCGAAACGAGTACGATTGAAAACTCTATTTTCACCCCTGCCCTGTTTCTTGTGAACTGAATAGGTGAAGCTGCAGTTAGATGGCAGAATCCAAGGGTTCTCAAGGAACTGATGTCGCGAACAATCATCGAGTTTTTCAGTTCTATCGGTATAGTTTCCGATATCATTATCGCAGATAGTGTTTGTATTTTCAATGTTTTTGTTAGGCTTGGGGCTGTACACTTCAATTGATGCTAACAAACCACCCATAGTTTCACCATTCGTCACTGCTTTGGAAATTGGAATCATTATCAAAACTGAAATTCTCATTATTTCTATCTTCAGTTAAATGTAGATGGTAACCAGATCTTTGAATTGTTTTTAACAAAATGGCTATCCCAAAATTTAAATTGGATGCATTTAGGAAAAAAGGGCGTAGTTGCCCTCTGATTACTATTGACTGCTAGAAACGGTGCTAGAAATTCCGATTTCAAATCGAATGAGCCACCCCCGGAGTTTATACAACCATCCCTTTATATATGAAGTGCCTCTGACGGGAAAACATAATAAAAAATAAAATATTGCAGCATTATGGCCTTTACTATTAGGCAATGCTATAACGTTGCCTCTGAAACGTAAACATGCCGTACTCTTTTGTCCATATAATTGCTAATAATATACCTCTTCCGTACCTGAATCTATTCCTTGAAATTAATCACATTCCTTCCAAAAGGAAATCCTGGCTCTGCAATTGAATTTAGGATTGTTGAATACTGAACAATATTTCTCAATGTAATTTTTCTTTTCAAAATTTTTAGTGTTTGTAATTTTTTTTTATCCTTGGTAGAATCATATCCCAAATAAGTCCAAACATAAGCCGTTACTATGGTGATGGAAACAAATAAAGACATTGCATCCACAGCACATTGATGTAATTCAACATCAGTGATACAGAGGATTTTAATCTACTTTGGAATTAACTTTCACTTCAAAATTACGTGGAATAGTAAGTAATATGCGAAAATTAGTTCAAGAAATATTGTGATTATTATACTTAGAATAACCATATTCCTGTTTAGTGCTCAAGTGGTTGTTGATAAGAGACAAGGTCTTTTATTGGTAAACGCAAGGCCAAGATCAGATGAAAGCCATAGGTACTAGAAAAAGCTGAAAGTAAAATGTATTTAATTTAAATTAAATTTATTTCTTAACTAAAATAAAAGTAGATCCTATCTTACAATTACTTCTCCTCAGAAGGAAACACTAAAAAATCCGAAAACAGCTTTAAAACATTCTTGAATACTTATTTACATCATTTATACAAGCGTTTCAACTTATTTTACCCCCAACCCCTTAATGTACTGATCTACATTTTTAATGCATTTTTCCATACGCCAATCTTTCTTCAAATAGATTTAACGGTAAAGAAGCAACGTCAATGAAATCAAGAAATCGATAAATGCATGGAGAATATTTAATTTGGGCTATATAGTTTCACATTAAGGAGGGGGATAAAGTATAGTGAAGCACTTTGAAAAACGATATAAGTAAGTATTTAAGAATTTTTAAAGTTGTTTTCAGAAATTTATAGTTTTTGTTCTTCTGAGGAGTAATAGTGAACTAAGACCTAAAAATTAAAGTCCTCACATGGGCTACATTTCGTTGATCAGGATTTGAAAAGAATGATGAAAAATACAAAATAATGCCATATAAGCATATAATCATCTAGTTTAAGATCGACATGATGATTCTAACCATATTGCATTGTGCTCACGAATGGGGAGGCAACCTTGCTATTTTGAATAAACATAGGACAAACAGAAAATACTCTCAAGGAAACGAAATTATTGGTTTGAATTTGGCCTTCAGGCTTGCATCTACAAAAATATTAAATCTTACTATTTTGCACAGTAAAAAACGATCTCTTTAATACAATCTTTCGATCTCCTTAATACAATCTTAAATTACCGGTGTTCATTGAGTGACACCTTTTCTTCAACGTTATACTTTTTTCTGGAACTAGGTAGACAGATAAAAATAAACTGTTCGTGATTTCCTGGGAAAGACCCAAGATGTTTACAAATTTGAAAAAAGAAATAATAATCTTAGTTGTATGTCTAGTAACTTCTAATAGTCCCTTGCCAAAATTAAAAGAATACAGAATCACCAGCCTGAAGTAATAGCCCATCGCCCATCGCCCTGGCCATCAACCTATGGTCAGTGTTGCCAAATTTTGGAGAGAATCTCTCTCGCTGCTCGCCCAATTTTTCAAATTGATTACAGTGTTGCCAAATTTTGTCTCCTTTAGACTAAAGCACTGTTTCAAATACTTAAACACATTTGATTCACAGCAGCGGAGATTATAATGGGTCAGACACTACTTTTTGGGACTAAACCTTATCTGCTTGACTAGTAGCTCATTTTAAAGCACATTTTTCGCTGATTCATAATATATACGTCTCACCGCGTTTAAAATTCTTGAATTCAATTTAGTTCCCAAATAAAGTTATTTTAAGAAATTCAAAATCCTTGTCAAAATCCTTCTCTTACAAAGAAGCGGGCAATGGCCTTGCTTTGGTTTATTTTGTCATATACAGTGTTTTTTAAGTGTTTTTTTTTTTTTTTTTTTTATACAACTCTTTTTTTAAACAATAAAAACTTTAGCGTAAAGAGTGAAGCGTTGAGGAGGGCACAGCCCCTTTAATATACGGAATAATTTCTGTTCGTTTTAAGTTTTAATGTCGCTCCTTGCTTTCATTTTAAAATACTTTTTTTTTATTTAAAGGCTGCAAAAGGGGGGGGTTCGGGGGGTGGTAGCCCCCCAACTGTACCTCCTAATCCCTGTACTTTTTAAGGTTCGAACTTGTGACTCAGCCTCTTTAACTCTTTAGAAAAAGTAGTTTTTTTCAAATAATTTCTGCACGTTTTTGTACAGTTTATTACTTATAATTGCTTGACTAACTGTTAGCTGATCGCGTCAGGAGTTAAAGTTTGGGGGCTGCTGCCCCCCCAACCCCCCCCCCTTGAAGATTCTTGTGTTAAGGCTTTTAATTACTGAATACTCAAATCAAATGCACACTAAGATTTTCTTTTTTCAACTTTTCTTCGAGTATGCGGGTATACGGCATGTTATCAAAGCAGTGGAGACTTACCTGTAACCTGAAGGCCGACTGTGATATTCTTCTGGAGACGCCTGTTGAGCCGAAGGATTTAATGGATTGGATTTAAAAAAGAAACTGAGTTTCTTTTTTAAATTTTAAATTCAATATATAAAAAATTTTCTCTGACGGGGAATCGAACCCAGGTCTTCCACCTGATTGTCAGGAATAGCGACCACCGTACCACAGAGACACTTGTTACATTATTTTTAGTCTCTGCAATCTATTTTTGACGCAAGCAAGTCCCCACAAAACTTGATATTTAGTTTTTGTAAAACAGGGGAGGAGTGATCGCGAAAATTGAATTGAAATTTTGAGGATAAGCTCCCAGGCCTCAGGAAAGCGCATCCTCCAAATTTCAAACCGATCGGACAACGTTAAAGGGGGGCTGTGGTAGGAAAAATTAACATGGGCTCTTATAGGAAAACGAGGTTTTTCGTAAATGTAAATTCGGGGGATAATTTTTTCGGTCTGAAAATATAGACAGGCCCTAACAGGTCGAATTCCGGTTTGAATGAGTCCTCTTTTACCTGGATCTGTTGCCAAATGTGGCCTGTAGGCGTGGCTGATAAAAAAAATAACCTGATGAACATTAAGTGGCATTATTTGGTTTTTGGAAAACAGGGAAGGAGTGATCGGATTGAGCTGATAAGCTCCCAAGCCCTGGGAAAGCTTATCATTTAAATTTCAGCCCAATCGGACAATGTTAAAAGGGGGCTGTGGTGGGAGGGTCGAAACTTCCGGCCCACTTTCCCCCATGAAGATAAAGTCGGAGGGGGTGAAATTTTGCTTGTTTCTTAGTTTGAGCTTAGGCTACAAATTGCGAGCTCCGCCGTCTCTCTGCGACCGCTAGGACTGGAAATCGCTTAGGATTGTGGTGGGTCGCCTCTTTAAAGAGGCACAAGTGTGCCTCCTTGATGGAGATAAGGAAGGGGCAGTTTTCCTCCTAAACGATTAATCTCACATTATGGCTCGCAGTATTACGGCTGAAAAATCGCAATAACAAAAACAGGAGTCATGATTGCAGCGTTAACTGCAACATAGTAAAAAGCGAACCACAGCCCAAAGTAACCAAAAGTTAATAAACGTATTTTGAAAAAAAAACAACTTAGTGAAAGAAAATTGCTATGTAACACTGATTCAGGATCGAATGAGTACCCTCCAAAATTTCTATGATTGTGAGGTGGAGACGGGGATAAGGAAGGGGTAGTTGTCCTCCTATACGATTAATCTCACATTATCGAAGGCCTATTGTTTTTCACTTCATAAAAACACTGTATAGGACATAACAAGCCAAAGCAAGGCAAAGCATGGCCATCTGCCGCTTTTTTGTAAGACAAGAATTTTGAATTTATTAAAAAAACTTTATTTGGGAAATAAATTGAATTAAAGACATTTAAACGCAGTAACACGTATATATTATGAATCAGATAAAAATCGGCTTTAAAAGGGGCAACTAGTCAAGCACATAAGGTTTAGTCCCAAAAAGTAGTGTCTGACCCCTTAGAATCTCCTCTGCTGTGAGTCAATTGTGATTGTGCTACGAATTGTGGCGAGTGATAGCTCATTTGAAACGTCTCATCTGTCTGATGATTTCACTAAACGTTTTGAGAGGAATAGGAAACATTTTCTCATTCTTTGACCTTATGGCTAGAATTTTAAGACTAGGGCGATAAGAAAATCGCTCTGATTAAATAAAAAAGTCACAAAGAGCTGTAGCAATGAAGAAAATATTGAATGTTATGAAAATTTTATGGTAAATTGTTTTTCACTTCATAAAAACAGGGTATAGGACATAGTTAGCCAAAGTAAGGTCATCGCCCGCTTTTTTATAAAACATGGATTTTGAATTTCTTAAAAAATTTTATTTGTAAACTAAATTGAATTCATGAATTTTAGACGCGGTAAGACGTAATCAGCAAAAAATGGGCTTTAAAATGAGCTACTACTCAAGCAGATAAGGTTTAGTCCCAAAAAGTAGTAACTGCCCCCTTAGAATCTCCTCTGCTGTGAGTCAATTGTGATTGTGCTCCAACTTGTGGCGAGTGACAGCTCATTTGAAACGTCTCATCCGTCTGATGATAGCACTTCACGTTTTGAGACGAATAGGAACCTTTTTCTCATTCTTTGACCTTATGGCTGGAATTTTAAGACTGGGGCGATAAGAAAATCGCCCGGGTTAAATAAAAAAGTCACAAAGAGTTGTAGCAATGAATGAAATACTAAATGTTATGGTAAATTGTTTTTCACTTCATAAAAACACTGTATAGGACATAATAAGCCAAAGCAAGGCCATCGCCCGCTTTTTTGTAAGACAAGGATTTTGAATTTCTTAGAAAAAACTTTATTTGGGAACTAAATTGAATTCAAGAATTTTAAACGCGGTAAGACGTAATCAGCAAAAGGTGGGCTTTAAAATGAGCTACTACTCAAGCAGATAAGGTTTAGTCCCAAAAAGTAGTGTCTGACCCCTTAAAATCTCCTCTGCTGTGAGTCAATTATGACTGTTCTCTGATTTGTTGCGAGTGACAGCTCATTTGAAACGTCTCATCCGTCTGATGATAGCACTACACGTTTTTAAGGTCATTCTTTGACCTCATGGTTGGAATTTTAAGACTAGGGCGGTAAGAAAATCGCCCTGGTTAAATAAAAAAGTCACAAAGATTTGTAGCAATGAAGGAAATACTGAATGTTATGGTAAATTGTTTTTCACTTTGTAAAAACACTGTATAGGACATAATAAGCCAAAGCAAGGCCATCGCCCGCTTTTTTGTAAGACAAGGATTTTGAATTTCTTAAAATAATTTTATTTGGGAACTAAATGGAATTCCAGAATTTTAAACATGTTAAGACATATAAATTATGAATCAGCGAAAAATGGGCTTTAAAATGAGCTACTAGTCAAGCAGATAAGAATTAGTCCCAAAAAGGAGTGTCTGACCCCTTAGAATCTTCTCTGCTGTGAGTCAATTGTGTTAAAGTATCTTTAATAGTCCTTTAGGTTAAAGGAGACAAAATTTGGCAACACTGTAATCAATTTGAAAGATTGGGCGATCGGCAAGGGATTTTTTCTTCAAAGTTTGGCAACACTGAACATAGGGCGATGGCAAGGGCGATGGCAAGGGCGATGGGCGATGGGCTATTACTTCAGGCTGGTTACAGAATCTATGCTGCACTAGACTCTAGGCAAGGCACGCTGTAAGTAGGGGACTGGTTGCACTTCCATGCTCCTTCTAGAAAACGAAAAGAAATGTGTGTTATCTCCTACTAACTTCTAGATTTTTCACATTGCCAACCTCTCTTTTTTGTTTACAGATTGGACCTCCTTATTCTATGTTCATAATTTGGCCATAATTCTCAAGCCTGCTTACAGTGGTGTAATTGAGTCATTGGAGAACAGCGATCGGATCTTTTCTTTTTTTAAGGGGGCTTAAAAGATATTTCCAAAGAGAAAGAGCCTGATGTCTGACAAAACACCTTTTGTAGAACCAATCTTTCAATTATACTGTGGATCGGAAAAAAATTATTATTTGTTTTTGCATAGGGGCATATAACTCTTCCAGATCAGTTTCTACCGAGCGCAGCTATATAGTAATATTAGTAAGTTATATAAAGCTCCGAATTACACATACAATTACACATGAATTGCGCAAGAAAAACCCATGCCTGAGACATTAAACTTACATGTGAATATTTTAAAAGTTGGCACACTATAATGCATGTTATGAAACTAAAGTTAAGGTTTTTTAAACTTGGCAAGGTATAATGTGGTCAAACATGTTTTGAGAGTATGGTCGTAATAATATAATTTAAGTAGACCGGTTTTTTCTGTTATTGGTATCAATTGCACAATGAATGTACATCATGAGTTCACGTGCACATTCTTAAAAAACTGGTATGTTATAAAGTAGTCAAACATGTTTTGGGAGCATGCATGAAATTATGTAACTCAACCATAGTGGTTTTTCGAGGTAACATCCGTTTTTATTCGTCCTTGAAATACCGTATAAAATGTTCATGCATTAGAATTTAATTTTCATTATGTTTTAAAATATAGATCATAGTACACTGGATTTTATTAACTCTGAGACAATGGATATTTATATTTTCAATGGGAGTATAGTTTACTGAATTTATTTCCAGATAAATGGTATTTCACCAGTAAATTCAAATTTCAGGAGAACTTAGCCCCCCTCCCCTCCAACCATACAAAACCTTAAAATATGATGAGTATATTCGATAGAAAACGCTAAGTATGCTTTTTTCTATTATGCAAAACAAAAACCCCTCCCCCATTGTTTTGTTAGGAGCATACTTCTGTACTTTTACATATTTCGTTCAAAATGTGGCTTTTCCCAATTGTGTGTGTTTAAGATATTCCGTCCTTTTCCGATCTACCTAAAGGCATCTGTGTCTTATCTTGTTAGCGAGAGTGACAATTTCCAAACAACCTTTTGTATGTTCATTATCTAGAATTATTATTACCACATGCCAAAGCATAGTGCCAATAATTTCCTTGAGAAAATAGATTCTTGTTGTGGTCAATTAGGTGAGAATGAAGCCTTTGAAATGTGATATGTGAGTGACGTTTGAACAATGTCATCAATTTAAAATAGGGTCTAGCGTTACCGTCCACTAAACTCGGAATTGACTTTATAAGGCAAATTATTTTATGGCAAGATGTTTTTTGAAATCTCCCTCCCCCCCCCAAACTCAAAATTTTCCAAAATTTTACTTTAGAACCCTTTTTTTAAATATTTCTAAAGTGCTAATAGATATAGACTCCTACAAATATCAGAATCGGCTTTATAGGCTAAATTATTTTATGGCAAGATGTTTTTGAAATCCCCCTTCCCCCCAAACTCAAAATTTTACTTTAGAAGCCTTTTAAAATATTTCTAAAGTGCTAATAGATATAGACTCTTACAAATATCAGAATCGGCTTTATAGGCCAAATTATTTTATGGCAAGATGTTTTTGAAATCTCCCTTTCCCCCCAAACTAAAAATTTTCCAAAATTTTACTTTAAAAGCTTTTCTTTTTAAATATTTCTAAGGTGCTAATAGATATAGTACTACAAACATCAGAATAAACTTTAGAGGACAATTTATCTGTAAATGGGAGGTTATTTTCCTTACTAAATTTTTCTTCTTTTTAAAGGAGGAGGAAGATTCCTACAGTTACTCTTCTCCCTAGAAAAGACCAAGATGTGGTGATACCACATCGATGCAAGTTGCAAGACCATCCATCATCAGATATGCTAGCTCTACTAAAAGTTCTCTGGATCAGCCGGGACCCTCTCATGCCAGCTCTGCACAGACCACTATGCAATATGGTAGAAAATTTAAGAGGGAATGGATGCTTTCTCATAATGCATCGGTCTTGTCTGCTCAAGATCGGGAGGAGGTCACCCTTCATGCTGTGCCAGGGACTTCAGATGTACAAGTGCAGTCTGAATTTGTAAGTGTATATATTTTACCTCTAACTTATACGTGATTATTTACTTTAAAATGCTATTAGGAACTGGGTTTTGTTGGATGGTATTGAAAAATGGTATGTGTTAAATATTCGGGAAACATACGAGTAGAAAAATGCTTCACTACAGATAAGACTATTGTGTTTTTTTTCTGAACTTTCTGAGGGAGGAGGGCGGGGATAACTTTTTAGTTTTAAAAATTAGTTTACGACTAGAAAAATGCTTCACTAGAGATAATAATATTGTGTTTTTCTGAACTCTCTGAGGGAGGAGGGCGGGGATAACTTTTTAGTTTAAGAAATTAGTTTACGACTAGAAAAATGCTTCACTACAGATAAGGCTATTGTTTTTTTCGGAACTTTTTGAGTGAGGGGGGCGGGGGTAACTATTTAGTTTAAAAAATTAGTTTACGACTAGAAAAATGCTTCACTACAGATAAGACAATTGTGTTTTTTTCTGAACTTTCTGAGGGAGGAGGGCGGGGATAACTATTTAGTTTTAAAAATTAGTTTACGACTAGAAAAATGCTTCACTACAGATAAGACAATTGTGTTTTTTTTAGCTTTCTGAGGAAGGAGGGCGGGGATAACTATTTAGTTTAAGAAATTAGTTTACGAGTAGAAAAATGCTTCACTACAGATAAGACAATTGTGTTTTTTTCTGAACTTTCTGAGGGAGGAGGGCGGGGATAACTATTTAGTTTAAGAAATTAGTTTACGACTAGAAAAATGCTTCACTAGAGATAAGGCTATTGTGTTTATCTAAACTTTCTGAGGGCGGGGGGTAATTATTTAGTTTAAGAAATTAGTTTACGAGTAGAAAAATGCTTCACTACAGATAAGGCTATTGTGTTTTTTCTGAACTTTCTGAGGGAGGAGGTCGGGGGGTAACTATTTAGTTTAAGAAATTAGTTTACGAGTAGAAAAATGCTTCACTACAGATAAGACTATTGTGTTTTTTTTCTCAACTTTCTGAGGGAGGAGAACGGGGATAACTTTTTAGTTTTAGAAATTAGTTTACGACTAGAAAAATGCTTCACTACAGATAAGACAATTGTGTTTTTCTGAACTCTCTGAGGGCGGAGGGCGGGGATAACTATTTAGTTTAAGAAATTAGTTTACGAGTAGAAAAATGCTTCACTAGAGATAAGGCTATTGTGTTTTTCGGAACTTTCTGAGGGAGGAGGGCGGGGATAACTATTTAGTTTAAGAAATTAGTTTACGAGTAGAAAAATCCTTTACTACAGATAAGGCTATTGTGTTTTTCTGAACTTTCTGAGGGAGGAGGGTGGTGGTAACTATTTAGTTTAAGAAATTAGTTTACGAGTAGAAAAATCCTCCACTAGAGATACAGCTTGTGTGTTTTTCTGAACTTTCTGGGGGGGGTGGGCTGGGGTAACTATTTAGTTTAAGAAATTAGTTTATGAGTAGAAAAATGCTTCACTACAGATAAGGCTATTGTTTTTTTCTGAACTTTCTGGGGGAGGAGGGCGGGGGTAACTATTTAGTTTACGAAATTAGTTTACGAGTAGAAGAATGCTCCACTACAGATATGGTTATTGTTTTTTTCTGAACTTTTTATGGCGGGGGGTAACTATATAGTTTAAATAATTCTAGGAGGAGGAATTGAGTTTTATGGGGGGGGGCTGGTGTGGAAAAATGGTACATATTAAATATTTGGGAAACATATGAGTAGAAATGAACATGATTTTTCAACTTTATGAAATAATACAGATTTTACATAGAAAATAAAACCTTTTTTCTATAGACTAATAATATAGCACCGCCATTGAGTGATAAGACATCAGCATTTACTGGACCAATTCTATCACCATCAATGGAGTTCAGAGAGGAACCTTCATTAGTTCTAGAGAATATGGGGTGGCATAGAGGTTTTCTTAATGATGTTTTTGGGGATATGGCTAGCCTAGACGACTTAACTTGTGATATTGACATGCTTGAGGATCCGGAATGGGCAGATAGATTTATGCTTGAGCATCTAGGGGATGTTACTAGTGCAACTGAACCGGGTCCTCATAAGGAAATTCCAACACAGGACAATACAGGCTGGCTCGATCAGATGTCCCCAAATACCTTGGAATATGTGCTATCAGGCTTAGGGGACCTCATTCTATCTCCATCAAATGTAATTGAACAAACTGGGGGTGGTGTTATTGACAATTCTATGTCACCCCCCACCTGTCTACTTAATGATATAGCTAGTACTAGTAACAATACAACAACAACAACAACACCAGTATCCCCTCTTCCAGATTTTTTTCTGTCCAACTCTGCCTTGCACCACACAAAGGTCTACAGCGCCAAATTTGGTGATCCTTTTAACTCTCTAGTGTCGGGGGATATAATAACAGATCCCTCGACCATTACACATTTATATACTAATACGATTCGCGCAATGCTGGAACACACGATGGGAGCTGTGGGTGGGGGGGTTAGGTTAAAAGCCTCAAGAGAACTAAAAATATTTTTTTTAATGAGAATGCGAGCTAGCTGTAATCGAAATACTTGCATACAGAGATGTTAGCAATTCACCCGCATTTATCAAATTACGGGGAGGTTTTTCTAAATTGGGCTAATAGTATTCAAAGTAAGT
Source organism: Artemia sp. Qi Xiang Cuo (assembly GCF_049724085.1). Classification (NCBI taxonomy): domain Eukaryota; kingdom Metazoa; phylum Arthropoda; class Branchiopoda; order Anostraca; family Artemiidae; genus Artemia; species Artemia sp. Qi Xiang Cuo. The sequence continues at coordinate 21,576,532 of NC_142814.1, read as the reverse complement.
GGGAAAATTATAACGAGGGGGGTAGTGGGTCTGCGGTTTTATTTATTGAAAGCTTAAATGTTAATATTTGTAGATTCAAAAAGGATTTTATTGTAAGAGGTGGGCATGGGGAGAATCGGATTTGGTTTAGAATGTTAGTTTGATTTGGTATGGTCTAAGTGGGTGAAGTAAATCCGTTTTGAAATTAAACTACAAAACTAAAGTTAAGCGTTTTTAGTCACGTATCGAAGAACACTGAAAAAAGCTACCTCTAACAAAAACTAGGATGAAAAGGTAGTTAATGGCTGACAGAGGTCACAATCCTCGAAAGTAAAATTTAATTGATTAAACGGTCAATATCACATGAAAATACAAGGAATAGATAGTTTTGAGTGGGCTAGTGCACATTTAAAGATTGGTGTCACGGTGTTACAGTATGAAACAGAATTAAGAAACAGATTGGTGTTACAGTAAGAAACAGCGCTAGTTCAGTACTGAACTAGCGCTCGTTAAGGCACGACAAAATTTTTAATTCGTGATAGTTCTCAACTGTGATATCCTGTTTTATTTCAATTATTACACTGTTGATTCTGGGGCCCCTTATATTTGGATTTTAGAAGAAAGGGGCCCACGCTCGTAAGTTTTCTTGAAATGTCATTTTGATGAGTCGAGGAAAGAAGCGAGCGTACTGTATATTTAGCTATATATTAATTACCGATACAATATAATTAGCGATGTCTCTCACGAAAAAGTATTTTGATGAACGTATGGACAACTTAAAACAACTGGTAGAAAATCTTCGTACGGAGAATGCAGCGTTGAAACAAGAGAACACTGGCTTGAAATCTGCTCTTGTGGCAGTTAAAAATCAGGTTTTAAGAACTGAATTGTATGTTAAACGCAAGAATCTTCTTATCCATGGAATTCCTAAAAAGGAAAATGAAAATATTGAAGAAACCGTTAATGATTTTTTGTCAGAAATGTCGGTACGGAACTACAGGGATATTAAGTTCACGGCCATCTATAGACTTAGAAGTAAGGCTAAAAGTCCCAGGAATCAAAAGTCACATCCGGCATCGGACCCTATTCTTGTATCTGTTCTAAATCTTCGACATAAGGACAATATTATGGCTTGTGTTGGTAATCTAAGAAATACAGGGAAAAGTGTCAGTATTGACCTTCCATTCGAGCTGGCTAAACGTCGGAAAGAACTTTTGAGTACGGGTTATAATTTAAGAAATTGTAAAGTTGCCTCCGATAAAGTGTCTCATACTAAAGTGGTTCAAAAGGGGACTAGGTTATGGCTAGAATCTAAAAAGACTTCTAGTTCTAACTGGATCAAGGTTGATGACGCATGCTACGACCCGCTTACCCTAGTTTTCCCCTCGGTCAATTCTGATTTCGATTCTGACGCATGATTATTAGTGAGTGCTCGCTTCCGCTTAATTTACTATATCTTCAAAAAATGTGCTGTTCGTTAATGTTATTTGTCTTTTTGTATTTTTCCCTTTTATTTGTGTTTCTCTACCCTCAGTATTTACACCTTCCTGTGCTATTTTACTTGTTATTTTTTTTTGTTTCAGAGCAAAATAATCAAGTTCATGTCATAGACTTTTTAATTCGGATTAAGAGGTTGACATAACTGGTGTTCACGCGACTACAGCATGGCTCTCTGTCACCTGCATGGGTAAGTAATTATGGTTGACACTAATTCTCTATTGGGGATTAACGTTAACATAACACTATGTAAATTAAATGATTATGAATGTGGGAGAGTTAATTTTAATGAAATTATAAATAATCCGGTTCGTAAAGCCCCCAATATGAATTTATATGAAAATTTTGAGAATATTATTGATAGTTTGTTTGTGGAGGAGCTGAGGTTTCGGGACTCAGGAGCTCGGTGGGTTGATGCACTCCCGGTTGTGCATCTAAACGTTCAGGGCCTAAATTGCTCTTTTGATGATATTCAATTATTATGTAGGAATTCGTGCCCTGCAATTATCGGTCTCTGTGAAACATTTTTGAGCGAAAAAAATCAGGTGCTTTTGGATAGTCCCGGTTATATGTCGATATATCTTAACCGCAAGACGGCCCAAAAAGGTGAACTCTGATTTTACATCCAAAATAATTTTCAGGCTATACTAAGACAGGATTTATGTACAAATAATGAAAAGGTATTTGAGTCACTTTTTATAGAAGTCCCAATCAACGCTAAGGAAAGGGTAATAATAGGCGAAGTATATCGTTCTCCAAGTGGTTCTATAACCCAATTTATGGAAACATTAGAAGATGTTCTTGGAAAAGTTTTTTCTGAAAAATCCGAAGTTGTATTAATGGGCGACTTTAACCTCGACCTTGCGGATCCGTCATCTAGACAGGCTTCTGATCTTTTGTCTTTACTAATTTCGTATGGATTAGCTCCTTGTATAAACATACCGACAAGGATTTCTAACCAGACAGCAACATTAATTGACAATATTTTTTCATCACTACACTCCATTAAGAATGAAGTACTGCTTTCTGATACTTCCGACCATTTGCCAGTTGCAGCCTTGTTTCCAATCCTCCAAAATCCACAAAGATTAGTCCCCCAAGATACACCGAGATTATGTTGCTCACCAGTGGAGCTGGATAAACTGACAGAAGATCTGAGTTCATCTTCATGGGACTGTTCATTACCAGAAAATATTAATTTGGGCAATTATAACGGTATATTTGGCCAGTTTTATGACACTGTTAAGGAAAAATTCGCGGCTTATTGTCTAAAAGCTCCTTTAAGGAATCCTCGATCAAGAAGATCAACACCCATAGCTCCCTGGCTAACACCGGGAGTCCTCAAGTCAATAAATAGAAAGCAGAACCTTTGGAAAGAGTACAAAAACAGACCAAGTGATGCTAAATTAGAAGAATTTAAGTTGTACCGTAATATGCTGAAATCAATTATTCGGAGAACAAAAACAGTGTATTATACTAAGAGATTTGATGATTGCGGTAGAAATATAAAGAAGACGTGGGACGTGATTAAGGAATTTAGTCGGCCATCGAAAAAACTAGAAGGTCTCCCTAAGTCTCTTATGGTAGACGATCAACTTATCACAGAAAAAGGCCAAGTACGACATCATATGAACAAATTCTTCGCGGAGATAGGGACATCAACTGCTAATAGTGTTTCTCACTGCTCGGTGTCTCAGACTTGGAAACAGTTCCTAGGCCCCCCGTGCTTGAAATCAATGGCTCTTGAGGACGTTACAGTGCAGGAAATTACAAATATTGTTTTGTCCTTAAAGAATTCTTCAACAGGTTTTGACAAAATTTCTGCTCAAGTAATTAAACATATCCTTCCGTCGATTATAACCCCAATTTGCCATTTGATTAATAGGTCATTTCAACTAGGAGTATGTCCTCAACGTCTTAAATTGTCGCGTGTGATAGCTCTCTTTAAAGGAGGTGACCGTGAGGATCCTGGGAATTATAGGCCGATCTCTCTTTTGTCAGTGTTCTCTAAGATATTTGAAAGGCCAATGCTCAAACGTCTGGTAAGGTTTCTTGAAGCTAAATCTTTTTTCCATAACCATCAGTTTGGGTTTCGCGCAAAGTACTCTACAGAACATGCTTGTAATAAACTTCTTCAGTTTATACGACAATCTTTAGACTCTAATCTTATTCCTGCAGCCGTTTTTCTTGATGTAAAGAAAGCTTTTGACAGCCTTACACACAAGATTCTCATTGGTAAACTTTCTCATCATGGTGTGCGTGGGGAAGCATTGTCTTGGCTCTCTTCATACCTTACTGACAGATCTATTGCCATGGAAGATACAGACAAGGAAGTTCCAATTGAATACGGAGTACCCCAAGGTTCTATTCTTGGGCCAACCCTATTCCTGATATATGTGAACGACCTCTACCGACTTCTAAACACCCCAATTCCCAATGTTTGCTGTGGATTGTGTCACAAATGTTACTCTCAGACTATGTCGGCGTCCACATCTGATAGTCGAGAAGAACTGGTATCATTTGCAGATGACACTACTCTAGGTGCTGCAGCTCCGGATGAGTCATCTCTTATTCTAAAGCTTCTAGCAATGACTAAGAAGATGCTTATTTGGTTTGACATAAATCAACTAACTTTAAATGTAAAAAAAAGTCGTACCTTCTTATTTTGTCCTGTACAGGTGTGAGCTGCCCCACAATTATTGAACATCTTACACCAAGAGGCTCCGTAAGTCACCCCCCAGATCGATATGTGTGATTCCTGGGAGTTCTTTTGGATGAAAATTTATCGTTTAAGTTGCACGTTCAAGTAATAAGAGTGAAAATTTCCCGTGGACTTGGAATCATCCGTAAACTAAAGCGTTTATTTCCTTTTCCTATACTCCGTCTATTATATTTCTCTCTCATTTTCCCTTATATATGTTACTGTTCGTCTGTGTGGATGTCTACATGTTCTTCTGTACTTGCTCCTGTTCATATTCTTCATGAGAAAGCGGTAAAAGTTCTCCAGTCAACTACTCACTCTCCTGTTAATCTCCTTAAGATTAGAGATATTTATGTTATATCTCTAGCTTCGTTGGCATATCAATTCCTTCACGGAGATCTCCCATTTTGTTTTTCTGGACTACTTAAGCCAGTAGGGGAAGTAAATTTTTACGCAGTTCGAAACAGGGAGGATGTTATGATTCCGGCTACTCCCTCGGTTCGTTCTGACTTTGGTCTGGTCGTGACTGTGGGACGTGCTTGGAACTTGGTTCCTGCTGAGATTCGTCAGTCACAAACACTTGGCTCCTTTAAAAGACAGATGAAAAGTTTCTTATTAAAGCTAAATATTAAATAGTTTATAGTTGTTGTATTGTTTTTTTGTTGGCGTTGGATCCTCGATGATGTAGAGAATTTTTCATTTTTGATTTTTTTATTTATTGTCGGGTGATAGGAGGGTCGCTGTTTCGTGTGGACTGTCGGTGAGTTGACTTCTTTTCCTTATAGATTTATAAGTCAAAAACTGTTTAGTATTGTTTATGCCAAGTTTTAATATTAGTCATTTATTCTGTGTCGTTTCCCAAATAACGGGCCATTGAGCCCTTTGGGATATTGTTTTTGTTATTGTTATTTATGGAAATAAATGGAACTTGAACTTGAGGAGGGCCAGCGTTCCGATAAGAAGGGTGTATTATTTCCAGTGCGGGCTCCTTCAATTGATTCAGTGGAACATTGGGTGGGGCTTCTATACACTCCATCCACAGACTCCGATTCAATTCGACATTTTAATCCAATTACGGATACTAGTAGGGTTCTAAGTGAGGGTAAACATCGGCGTGGTGTGTGTTATTACTGTCCAACATGTGTCTCCAGATTTCGCTCTGATTCAAAGTTAAAGCATCACATGAAACACTGTAAACGTCATGGATACCAGGCTGTGGAGACGGTAAGCAGAGATAGAGCGATCTTACGTTTTAAAAATTTCCAAAACACGCTCCTGCAGAGTAATAAGATCGCTTTAGACTGCAACGCAAAACCGACAGACGTGTGCGATCCGTCAAATTCAACTCATGTTAAAATACATGAAGCCATAGGGGTCTTTTACGCTCACGCGCAACGAGATTCCAATAATAACGTACAATTGCTGGATGTAGACGAGATGTTGGGCGACGACGAAGACTGCATACGCTCGGCATTGGTCAGTCTAATCAAAACAGCAAACAGTGCAATTTCGCGCCTTCGTTACACAAACTATCCTATGCTCCTATCACCAGATGACATAGTGGCCATTAAAAATCGTAAAATGTGTTGGGTTTGCAAGGGAGAATTTGATTATGATGTTGGGAATGGAGGGAGGAGTAAAGTGATCGACCATGATCACTTATGGCAGGAAATTATATCGGGTGGGAGCAACTTGAGGGGGGTATCACACCAGTTGTGCATTTTCAAAGTTAGACAACACCATGTTGGGGCTGTTTTATAAACAGTTACAATTACGACTTAAAGATGATTTTTCCGGCGTTGGCCTGCATTGCCAAGGGTGGAGTTGTAGATGACGCATGGATAGATGGTTCTTTTTCATATAAGATCATACCCAAACAATCGGAGAAGATACTGCTGCTATAATTCATGTGGGAAACAGTTGACAAGGGTAACACCTGACTGAATAAAATCAGTTTTTTACACTCTTTCAGCTTCTTACCCAAATCTTTAAGTCAATTGATTCAGGTACAGAAAACTGAAAATTTTGATAGCTTCCCCCTCCTCAAACAGCGCGGTCCCGATGATGAAATGTATGACTTATTAACGTGTAATGTTATATATCCATATTATTATTACAACTCAGGCTCGAGGATAGATTAGGTGTCACTACCGCCCATCTAATCTTTTTACAAATATCTCACTGAGATTTAGTGCACAACTATCGACTACTAATTTTCTAAGAGGGTTTGGGAAAAGGGTTGGTGTAAAAAAGTGTAGGATTATTGTAAACTATACTTGCCCAGTGGCGTACTCACTCTTCTGGGCATTGTGTGCAAAAATACGGATAAAATCTATGGGGACTTTGGGTTGGATTTAGGTTATTTTTTGTCCACTCCCCATCTGGTGATGGATTTGATACTTAAAATCAGCAAAGAAGAAATAGGTCTGATTGCCGATGTGGATCAGCATCTGTTTGTAGAGAGATCAATGAGGGTTGGGTATGTTTTTCACGGGGATCGTATCATGAAAATTGATCCGACCGGACAGCAAACCGATGAAAAGTTGGACGCAGTTTTTTTGGATATGAACTCTCTTTACCCATCGGCAATGTCTCACTACTGTTTGCCCTGTGGTAATTATAAATGGCTTGACAATCCACGTACTTTAAATGTCCGTGACATTGCTAGCGTTGATGGGAATTGGGCACAGGAATGGTTCTTTTTAAATCGAAGGTGAAATACCCATCGCAATCCTTGATTCAGTAAAATAATTTGTTTTTCCGTGGATCAATAGACCGTTGATTAGGGACTCTCTGAGCCCCTACAATTTAGCTTTAGCAGAGGACGGGAGTATGCACTGGGTACCTTCAAAACAAAAACTAATTGCCGACCTCAACCCGAAACAGAATATCGTTGTTCATCAAGTGCTATTGAAATGGATGGTGTCCAATGGTTTCAAGGTCACAAAGATTCATAGAGCCCTCCAATTTGATCAAAATCCTTTCATGAAAACGTTTATTGACACCTTTGTCAGTAAACGTTCAAAAGTGAAAACGAAAGTTTAAAAAGAAGTTAATAAACTCATTTTGAACTCAGCTTTCGGTAAAATGAGCGAGAAGGTACGAAACAGAAGTCCATGTGACATTGTAACCAATCCCAAAGATTGTGCTCGAATAAGTACAGATCCAAGCTTCCCATCGTTCACAATCATATGCTCTAGTCTGGTAATCCGACACCGTAAGAAAAGAAGCTATATTTTTCGGAAAGATATTGCAACCAGGCGTTCCATGACCGACATATTGAAGATACTCAATTTGTCGTTTTATTATAATGTATGCAAGGTATAGTGGCCGATAAAGGTACAAGTTCAAGTGTATTACGGGGACACTGATTCACTCCTGTTAAAAGTCAAAACTGAAAATCTATTTAATGATTTTGAAAATGGTGAGTACATTAGCTCACGAATAGACTACACTAATTGGGATGAATCCCTCTACCCAGAGCTAGTGAAACGCCAGGCCCCAAATCAATTGTTAATGCTAAAATCTGAAACGTGTAGCTATCTGATATCCAATGGTGTGTTTCCTCGGCCGAAGGTATAGTGTGTGGAAACGCACAACAAGGATATAAGGCAAGTTAGCAAGGACGCAACTAAGCACTTATTAAAAAATAATTTCGACATGAGTGTGTATAGAAACTGTGTGGAACGTAGTTTCGTCCCAAAGGCGAAAGTCATGGCGATTTGCTCTTTACAACTTAAAGACTACACAGTTAGAGTTGAGAAAAATGCCATGTCGGCCATATCGGACCAAGTCTATGTACTTCAGGTTGTTGTGAAGGTACTACCACAAGTTAATTTTTTAATATCAGACCGAGTTGAATGTGTAGAGTACAGAAAACAACTCGGTCTAGAAAAATTAACCTAAATTCATTAAAAAAAAAGTATAAAGGGGATGGGAGGTTTTTTTGAGTAATGGAGTGTTTTTTTTTATTATTTTTTCTTTTTCACAAACAATTTTCAATGTGTGTGTGTGTGTGTGTGTGTGGCAAGGCAGAGCAATTTCCACTATTTAATGCCCACGGCCCCCCGCTTCCCGGCCCGCGGCACTTCCCGCGGCACCTCCCGCGGCACTTCCCGGCCACCGCAGCGGCCGCCCCCGGGGGAGGGGGGATCCCATTCCTAATGCTTGTAATAAAAGTGATAGTATTTCAAGGGCTTTATTCCAATCAACGTTGTATTTTTTCTATAAATAAATAAACAAAAAAAGTGTGTTTATTCAAGTGTTTTTTTCTCTGCGCCTCTGTAAATGTTGTATGTTTTATTATAAATAAATTAAAACAGTGTATTTTTTTATGTTTAATGTGCTTTCATGTTCAATGTAATATTTTTTTAAGAGTTGTTACTTTTTTATGCATATAATAAAAGAAAATATGATTCTTTGTTCGTATTCTTCTTCTTCACATTATTCTTGAACAGAGTAGTAGTAGTAGTAGGGAAAATATCTAGTCATTAGATTGCTATGGTATACAGTTAGTTGTCCAGGTGAAGTATTGAAGGGAACATGTATCAATTTAAAACACCATTCAGATTGTTTCTGTGTGGACCGTCAATATCAGGCAAAACAAAACTCTTACCTAAAATAATTAAAAATTTCAATAAAATGTTTGTTGAAAAGCCGAAAAAAATTTACTATTGTTACAGTATTTAACAGGAGTCATATGGTAAAATAAAAGCAATTGCCACTATGGGATTGGTGCATATACAATTCATACAGGGACTTGATGTTTTTAACATTATTGAATCAAACTCTTGGCTGTTCACCTATGATCTGGCAGAATCTATTGAATGATTGTTCTCGGAAGTACTCCAACTGTTCGCTGTTTGTTTTCATCATGAACAGATTTCTAATCATCAGGTTTTATAAAGCCTCCTTTATCAGAGCAAGTGTAACTTAAAGATTGTATTTAATTACATGTATTATGTTATCTACAAGTTTTTCCGTAATTCTATTTTGCTTTTCGCCTCCAATCCAAAAATCATTCCAGGCACCCCCAATTTTCTGCTTTCAGAATACAATCAGGCAACTAATACATCCCACGGCTATTTCCTAATGAATCTTAATCAAAATAAACCCGAGGATCTGCGTGTATTCACAGATATTTTCGACAATAAAATTACAGTATATCTCCCCTTGAACACTAAAAAGACCTACTAGTTGCTATCATGACACTGAAGAAACTAACATAAGAATATACATCTGTTTTCAGTTCTAAGTACTTCAAAACCTTCGCTTAGGAAATCCATAATCAAACATGTTATTGACAATTATTTTATTAATCTAATATCTGGACATTGTTTAAATTTGACCGAGGGCAATGTTCAACAGTCTGAAGTATTTAAGCAAGATGCAAAGGAACATCGTTCCATTGTACGTATATGGGCCTCTAAAAAGAAAGGAAAGAATTTTATAAAGAAACGACTTCTTAAGGGGGGTGGTAGCTTTTTCACACTCTTACTGTTAATAATTACAGGACTTGTAAATTGTTTTCTCTAGAGAGACAATGGAAAAACCCTATAAATGGACTCTAATAGAACTCGCTCTCTCCCCCGTGGAACACTTTGAGAACAATCTAAGTAGATTCCTTGACAATGAGAATATTGAGGATGATAAAAAACTGCTTTTACTTCAAGATGAACTTCGCCGAGTGGACAAACATAAGCCCTATCGTGTGAAGGCCACTGATGGTACTGATCACAAAAAAGAATTATCTCCTCAGGATTCTGCTGGTGCTGGAACACAATTAAAGAAAGTGGAAATGGATTCGATTGTTTTGAAATTTGTATATATAATGCCCAAATAACAGCTTGAAAAAATGACATGATTCCTAAGTTATCTTATGGAAAGTGGTCAAGATCACATTCAACTTGAGAGCAATGGGAAAGGGATTATAATTCACGGCAAGAGCTATAATTTACTTGATTTAATCTATTATATTGTTACAAATCTTAAAGGACTATTATCATTTGACGATAATCTATACAACTTTCTAAATACATTAAACTTCCCCAAAAGTCTTATTAGCAATAGACAAATTAAAAAAAAATTAAATGAACATGCACTATCAACAACAACATCATTAAAACATGAACATGAAGAAGAAGAAGAAGAAGAAGAAGATTTAAAATTAATATGAGAAAATATTAGATCACCTAGGGGAAACTTGACACTAGTGACGACGAAAAAGCGAAAACATACCATTTCACCAACGGTAACAAGTATATAAAAGGGGAGTGGACGCAACATAGCGTGTTGACGCTCAAATTGGTTGAAGTTCTGAAAGGTGTTTATGAAAATATTGGTGAGGCGGGGAGTTCAAGTTCCCTCACCACTCTTTCCAAAGTTACTGGTGTTCACACTAAAATTGTAAAATACTATCTACAAATTGAATCAAGTTACACTCTGCATAGCAATCATAGACTTCGTGCTAATCAATATAGAAAAACTGAAGCCTTTTACCCATTGCATATAATGCAAGCATATATCCTGTCATTCTATGAGACTGAACAATGTCACAATACACCGTTCATTCCGCTTACAATCAGTGCTCTTATTTGCTATTTCTATATCTTTCCTGTGTAAACATAGAGATGTACTGAATTTGCTAAGGCCACAGAAGGTATTCTCGAATAGGATTCATATAAAAAAATTAAAAATAATTGGTGCAGAAAAGTTTTTTACCACTAGTTTGCGAAAGTACTAGCCATAGTACACTGCTCTATCATGGGCATAGTGCCATAAAAGCTGCATTAGCCGAACGATTGATAAGAACTATTCTGCTTTAAATTTCAAGATAGTGTACATTGGAAAATACACCGGCATTTATACATGATTTAGATTAAATTATGTCCATTTATAATGAAAAAAATCGTGAATCATTGTACAACTCTACGCCATCGGAAGTTAATCATTTTGAAATGGATATAATTGACACTGTTTTAAAACAGTAACTCAATGACTTAATTTCCAAGAAAAAAACTAAGTTCAATGTTGGCAGTACTATTAGAGTTAATAAAACAAATAATATTTTTGAAAAGGGGAATTACTTGTGCCCCACCGAACTTTTTAAGGTTGCTAAAATCCTAGACATTAAACCCATAACTTATCGTTTGCGTGATACCAAAGATGAAGAGATTCTCGGCGGCTTTTATGACTATGAACCACAAAATAATAGTGAAATTATAGTGAAAATAAATAGTGAATATCATAGTGCATAATAGTGAAAAAATAGTGAAATCTATCAATTGAAAAGATACTAAACGTACTCGCAGGGGTAAGAAACAGTTACTTTTTCGGTGGCTAGGATACAACTCTGATTTTGATTCTTGGATCGCTGTTGAAGATATTGACAATGCCCAATGATTTCTGTGTAGCTTTCATGTCCAATGTTTCAGATCCTCTCTACAACGACTTGAATAAAAAGTTATTTTTGGACGAAAATCTCCCCCACCATCAAATTTGATGGTGCCTATGAAGTGGCTCTTGTCGATTCTATTCTCAAAAATACCTATTTCATCCTTACAAAGGATTTGTGTATGATATAAAAGTTATACCCTTCGATTGGGCACTCTTTGTCGACTATGAATGGGTTGAATCACTTAAATATACCGAATATAGTGATGCTAAATTGAAATATATTGAATACGATAATATGACAGATTTGTGTCGTACAATCAATAGAAAAATCTCATATCGTAGGAATGGTACATTCCATTTTAATTATCCATTGGAAAACGATAGGATTTACATTACCTCACCTGTTGAGACTGAAATAATTATTCTCAATTATAATTTGAGAGACGTTCTTGGCTTTAAAAAGAATATGAACAATTGGACAAACGCTGTCACCGTTTACAGGATGACACAAGTTATTTTTGCTGATTTTCCACCTGGTTTCTCCTCAGACTCTTGTATATCTCTCTATGCATCTTTTGTGGAAACATCGAGAGTTGGTACTTCAAATGACCCCCTCCTACGTGTTCTTGAACGAAAAACATCTCATGAACTTGTTCATCACTATAATATAAAGCATCTTCAGTATGTTCCTGTAAACACTTCGTATTAGGAACTCTGTCATTTAACATTAAGAACTGAATTGGCCGACCATCTAGCCATTACAAATTGCTTAGCAGTGATTACATGTAATTTTCGACCCATTGTAGGCAACAGCACAATCAACTAAAATGAACAATAGAAGAATTCCATTTGTTTATTCCGATATCGATTGCTATGTTGATGCTTTGAGTCCACGTCAAATAGGCAATGGATTGGACTACTACAAGGGGCGTACTACAATGTCTGTCTATGGTCTTGGTAGCTGGTTTGTTAGGCTATTTGGTTCTGCACTACCCCTTGCCAGAAAATATCTTGTACCTGCTGCATCAAATTTTGCTGCCTCAACACTACAGGACTGGGGGTCGGGTAAGAATTTCAAGGAGAGTGTTAAGGAAAATATTAGATCTTCACCAAGAGTTTTTGGCGAGCAACTAAAATCTTAACAAAAAGGGGAAGGACTGAAAAGAAGGTGTGCACGTCACTCACTCATCATTCTCTATCTAGGCGGGACGCGAAGGATATCAACAAGGACTTTGAGGAATAAAACAATAAAGAGCAATAAGCAGAAGAAGAAAAAGAAGAACAAAATTGTTAGATCAAAGAAGGATTTCTTCTCTTAAGATGACTTATCTCCCTCACAAGGAAGCATATACATCAATCAGTTCCTCATTGAATCTATTCAATGCTGAAAATGTTGATGTCAGTGTCAAGTATGGCTACTATCAACAATTTCATCCCCAACAGCCTCTCTCGGAAAATATACAATTTCAAATATTTTCCAGTTAAGACTACTTTATGGATTCGCCCTCAACAAATATTGATTTAAATGTTGCAGTGAAGAAAATGTAAGATAATACACACCAACTGCCGCAGATGGTCTCTCTTACAAGAAATGTATTATGCAAAACCTATTCAAGCCAATTAATTTATTCATTAATTAAACATTGGTGAGTACTAGCAATAATTTGTCCAACTGTGCAAGCTACTTACAATGTATGGTGATGACACCAAAGCCATATAAGAAGATGAGAGGAGAATCATTGGGCTATGAATATCGATCAGGTGTTTGTACCGAAGGCGAGTTGAATGCTGCAGTGACCCAAGAGTATCATCTGGTTGGAAAATTAAATCATGAGATATTCAATATATCCCAATGGCCTCCCCCCAATGTCAAGACTGTCATAAAGTTACAGCTGGCCCCCTCGGTTTTTATTTTTAAGCAAACACTTCCTGCAGCACCTAGTACAAATGTCATTTCCCCCTCGGCAATTCTCCCAGTCTAAAAAAAATAAGTTCTGAGCTCTGTTGCACTGTCAATTGAGAAGCTAAGAGCCAATGGTGACAAAACTAAACTTCTCGTTCTACACACAATCATCAATCAGCATCGTATTGCCATTAAGTGTTTTAACTATACTAATTGATCGTTGATCGATGAAGACATTCCATCTATACTGGCCCTAGCTTTTGTGCAAAAAGGCATCACTGTTGGATCTGGGAATAAATCCCCCCCAGGATTTAAATTTTTTCGGTATATCTAGCCGTATGTGCAAAGTGAATGGTATTCCAGTGTAAACTTTCCCTATTGACAAAAAATCCTTTAGTACTTTTTATAACTTGGTCATGCAAACCCTAGACCATGACACAGTTACTTGAAAATGGAATAACCAATTCTAAGTCTTCAAAAAATCATGGGGCAATAGTGCCGGACCTGTCGGGGACCTAGGACAAGAGCATTGTGCGACCGGAGAATCTACGCTTAGAGTGTACATTTGTCGATGCTTTGACTGACAGTATCACGCTAATATCACTGAGTAAATTTGAAAGCTATTGGCAAATCACACCTGACAGAAGTGTTCTACTAGACCTAGCACCATGAGCGAAACCCAAATAATCGAGGTATATATTATGGATCCATACATGTCCCAATACAAGTCCTATTGCATACCTTCGGACTTCGTTGAAAAAATTTCTAGCGTTAACAATACCTTAATCAATGTTAATAGCAGTCCATCGACTTTGAAGACCGGTCATTGGCTATGCATCTTTCAAACAGCGAAGAATATTGAATTTTTTGATCCGCTTGGCCTATAGTATAAATTCTAACGCCTTACATCAGCAACTTTATTGAAACCAGTGGAAAAACCATTATTCAAAATCAATAAAGAGTACAGGACTTAACGACTAAGACATGTGGCTTTCATGCACTACTCTTTTTCATGTTCAGATGTCGTGGCTACACCTACAAGCAGTTACTCAACATCTACGGTGACTTACCTCGATTGAACAACTTTCTAGTGAAAAATATACTTACAAGCTTATTTAATATAGATTTTAGTGCCCCACAAATAAAATATTCTAAAAATGTATATGAAATTTTTTGTTAATAAATGATAAAAAAATTTATATACATGATAAAACGACTTTTCTACCCTTTAGATTTTATCTTTTACTAGGTATAGGTGTTTATCGACAACAACTAATGCAGGTAGATTATCTGAATTCACAGTGTATTAATCCTGATGTACTACAATGCCAGGGTCATATTTTCTACAGTAGAGTGTGACTTCACTCTTTTCACATCTCTTTGTATAGTCAATGATACTATTCTCATTCATTCTATAGAATTCACATGTTTCAATTTGCTTATTTGAAGCAATTTCACAAACAGTGTCCTCAAGTGTCGAATCACATTCCGTCAAAGCCAAATAAAAATCAGTGGGGTTATAATCATAACACCCATTGTCTTCACAACGATGACGTAGAAACCATATTCTTTTGCTGTTCCAACAGTTGAATCGCTGACCCGGATCTTCCTCCCAGAACAATCTTAAACCACAACGATACCAATCTTTTAGCAATAAACTAAAATCACGGTTAGGATTATTTCAAATTATACCGAGATTTGTAGTCTCTAACGGATTCGAATTATCATAATGGCAGTTGGAACATTGGTAGCCACTAATACGAGATTCGCACATTCCGTCCTTAAAGAAATTACTACATTTTAGGTTTATATCGCATCATTCATGCAACGGCCATGGGTCGTGTTGTCCACACTTTTCAGAAAACTTATCAGGAATGGCACAATCTTAGCATGACGAAAAGTTTCCTAGTGTGTATACACTTCACGAGTTTACATGGATCATTTTTTCATTTTTTGACACCAATGACGTCAAAGAAAATCTATGCTAGAAACAATGCATAGTTTTATTGAGGCTAAAGAGCGGAGTAAATTATCTTTGAGCGCCATCTTTCTCATGAAAAAAAGTCCTAAATTTCTAAACTAATGTTTAAAAGCATATCCACAATATCATTTTGCCGTGTCGTGATCAATATATCAATAAATTGTGTAAATGCATTTGGACCACGACGTAGAAGCTTCATACAATAGTCAAATGATGGAGAATCAGTTTTCATTATATCGACAAGCATTCCCCGAGAAAATATCTTCCTTTGAATAGACAGCTCTAGAAAATTGGCATGTAGAATCAAACGTTTTTCTATAAGCACTAGATTTCCCATGATTTGCTCTTTCTCAAATCTAGCCATTTTTTTAGAGTCCTAACTCTCTCACGACCCATTACGGACTAACTAGAATTTTTCTAATCTAGAAAATACACACTAGTCTCTACTTTAGAAAGAAAAATAGCATTGATTTAGAAACAATTTTATTGAGCATAATTACAATAATAATATTCACTGATGCATTTTGTTCTCATCAATATATTTCGATAGGACATCTAATGCTGACCGAAGTTTATTTATATGGAGAATATCCACATTTCCAGAAAAACATAGTTGCTCCTCCGGCTTAAACTTGCTTAATGATATCACGTATCTAGCATACATACTGTCCCATTCAAGGCATTGTCAACAGCCAGCGGCTATTTCCACAGCTACATTGGACACTCGTATATCATTGCTGCTGCTGCCGGTCCCATCATTAATCTCCAATAATGTAAATGCACCACTCATTTTTCTCTACTAATATCCTCTCAAATAAACTATTCTCTCTGAATTCAATTCTCCTACTAATATGAATTGTAATAAAAACCATTCCTTTTATTCAAATCCGAATCACCAATCAAGTTATCGTATATTGAACAACCATCACTGTCTCTGATTGGCTCCTAAAAAATGCCCACGTCAAACGGTACATTCATTGTGCAATTTTTATCAAAAACAAAAACCTTGCCAACTTTTAGAATATTCACGTGTAAGTTTAATGACATAGCCATGGGTTTTTCTTGCGCAATTCCAATGTATATTTTCATGTAGGTTTTCAATCTATTACACTTTTGACCATATTCTTGTAGGGTTGAATGTAGGGTTGATACTGTGCACACCCTTACTACTAATCTGTAAAATAATTATTGTCAGAATATAATAATCTAGTAAAAAAAATTATGGAAAGCACAAAAAAGAATAATGAAAAGCAGATCGTCCAGAACACATTGTATTATTATCCCCTCAGCTTTATCGGCTAGGTAGATAATAGAGGTACTGTTGTACATGGCAGCGCTGTATTATATTCCCTCCTATAAAGTAGGTCAATGTCCATGCACTAAAAATGTGACAAATTCCTGAAGACTCAATCAGCAATAATCTGTAAATTGAATTCTAACACTTGAAAGTCCCGTTTGCCTGTAAATATATATTCATGGTCGGAATATAGGGTGCTGTTCTGCCTGGAGTCCAGTTCTTAACATATTATCGTCATAGGCTATTTTTAGATCTCGTCCCGTGGTGCCTATTGCATTACTACTCCTGTTAACTAATGGGCCATTTTATGACGAAACACCGTATTGGTTATAACTAGATTGTTACTCAAGCTATTAAAAAGAACAGAAAATTAAATTCCACCTGATTGGTTCAGCTTTGTGAAAAAGAACATAAATTTTGAATTAGACCTGATTGATTCTCCTGTGTGAAATTCATTCAAATGTGAAGCCATAAAAATTTACAGAAAATTAAATTTCGCTTGATTGATTTTTCTATGTGAAATTTTAAGCTATTAAAAAGAACAGAAAATTAAATTCCACTTGATTGATTCTCTTATGTGGAAATTTAAGCTATTAAAAAGCACAGAAAATTAAGTTACACCTGATTGGTTCTCCCGTGTGAAATTTTAAATAATTAAAAAGAACAGAAGATTTAAATTCTCTTGTATGAAATTTTGAACTATTAAAAAGAACATAAAATTAAATTCCGCCTGATTAGTTCTCCAGTATGAAAATTTAAGCCAATGAAAAGATTAAATATATCTTTAATTATGAGGGTTTTACAAGAAGTCCCTCTGTTTCTCTGTGGTTCACTTTATTGGGACCCACTGAATATGAAAAAGTATTTAATAAATGAAGGGATTTGTTTACTCAAACCAATGCAATACAGCATTGCAAAATGAGTTGTATTGCAACATTTGGAAACAGAATCGATGCAAAAAGTAAGACCTACAAAAAGTCAAACTTAAAAAGTAAAAATTCATGTAACTAGTAAACAAAAGTTAAAATAGGGATAAGTCCTTTTATTAGACAGTGAAAACAGATACAAAAAGCTCTTGATATTTCAGTCACACACAACAGTGGTCGTGATGAGCAGATAAACGGCTGATGGGCAAATATTTATCTATTGATGATGATAACTGCTGTATGTGATCGAAATATCCAGAGCTTTTCGTCTCTCTTTTCACTGTCTATTAAAAGGACTTATACTTATTTTAACTCTTTTTTTGTCATAGAAAGGCTGTGGGGTCTTCTAAAAAAACGCCTGCTGGTTCTAAAAGAGGACCTCATACTATCGGAACCGCCCTCCCCTGTACCACCACGTTTTTGTCAATGATCAAGTTCCACTTGCCCTTTATTCATGCAGCAAATGATTAATATAATTGCAATTATTCAATCCTTCAAAAAATTATTAGCCTAAACTTTTTAAAGGGTAAAAAAATGAACTATTTAAAATGTGTCTTATTTTAAGTTGCTTAAAATTGTATTGTTTCTTGTAAAATATGAAATTTTCCAACAGGCTTACAGCTTTAAATTAAAGCCAGTAGTTTGTATCAAAAGAAAAAGATACTTATATCATTGGATTTTTTATTTTCAGATTTATTCATTCACCAAGCTAGAATTATAATTTTGCTTCGACTTTTTCTTGATAAATGATCTAAACTTGATTAAAAATAGGAAAATTTTCCGGTTAATCAAAAATTTAATGTATTTATTTTTATCTAAGAAAAAATAACGCGAAGTAAATTTTAAGTATTGTATGAATCCGTTAAACTGCGAAAAAATAATGCACCAAAAACTTTCATATGGGTGCACATATCTTAATCTGTGTGTTATTTGCTTTCTCTAAATTTCCCTGCAAATGACTTTTATCTGACAAATAATAAGCCATAGTTTATTGATCTTTCATTTTCATCTTGTGCAAATATTTCTGGGGACACTATTTTACGCCCCTCCGCTGTAAAGCAGTAAATATTTCATTTATGTCATAAATATAATCCTTGGAACTAGGCCAGGACCTGTCATAACCAAACACCATCATTTATATCCAGATGGCTTTCTAAGCCTTTTTAAATCTTTGGTGACCATCTGAACAGCCTTTCATAATGTCATAAGGCAATTTATAGCTCTAATTTTAGGGTGCCATAAAGTAATCCTTACTCTTCTTAATATAATGCTGCAGCAACAGACATATCTACAATAAGAAGTTGGTTGCAATGAAAGTACGGAACAGATGTATAAGGAAAAGTTGGGTAGTTGGGATACTATGATAGTGTTTTACCGAAGAACTGAAAATAAACATAGTTTTTGTTCATATGTAGGCTAGCGACCTTTCACTTGTTTTGTGGATGAAGGATGGCAAATTGACAAAGAATTTTGGCCAACTGTCTTTTTCGGTCAACTGTCTAGGGCCAAGCAAAAAGTAGCTCGTTCCCGAGTGGTGTGGGAAGATGTCATAAGGAAAGACTTAAGGGAAATTGAAACTTCCTGGGAGGGTGGAAAGAAAAAGGCGTTGAATAGATAGGGATGGAGGAGAACTGTGCACAGCTGTGTTGGCCTCAGACAGCTTGGTGCTCTAGAGAGTTGTTAGTGGTAGTGGTAATTTCATAACGAGAAATTATATTGCAAAACTGCTAAGAGCTCCATTCCTATCTATTCAGAGATTTAATGTTTACTCTTTCTTATGATGTTCTTACTTCCTTAAAATGTTTTCCTATATACTCTTCTTAACCCATTAGAGAAAATCCTGCTTTCGTTGTGCCTTAAGGGCCGGATACACTTAGCTTTTTCGGCACCGATTTGGCAAATAGGAACCGAATTGCGAAGAAAATGGCAGCGATTCGAGCTTGAAAGATGTTCTAGTTTTTGGTGCTGGCTTACAAAAACGGGCCAAAAAAATTCTAAAAATATGTCCTTCATGAGGTGTTTCAATCCTCAATCATTCCCTTCTCTTCAGCAGAAAATCAAAAGAACTAAGTTGAGATCAATCATGCAACACTGCAGTTGAACTGCAGTTGACTGCAGTTGATAAACTGCAGTCGACTGTTGGTGTCCATGATGTTTAGTTTTGAATTTTGCGCATAGGGCAATGTTTTTGTTCCGCTATCGTTTGCCCACTTAGCTTCTAAAACCGGCACTGAAAAAAGTTACGTGTGTACGGCCCTTCAGCTGGATTATCAAAAAGTAAGACAAATGACATCATATCATCTGTAAAATGCGACCTAACAATCTTCACTTTTTTAGAATTCCCGGTTAACTGTCATTGACTTTATCTTTCATTCCACAAAACGTCAAACCACATTTTCTGTAACAGATACTACTTGGGATTACATAAAAACTGAAAGTAAGAAGCAAGAATAAAATTTAAAACGAACGGAAATTATTACGTCTATGAAGGGGGTTGCCTCCTCCTCAACAACTTGCCCTTTACACTAAAGTGTTTTAGTACTTTTATAAAAAGCTTCTTATTGTTCCAATTAAAGCACCCTTGAGTTTCAGGAGTTGCTCTGAAGAAATTGGGACAAAATTCAAACTTCAGCGTACAGAGCGAGGTTTTGAGAAGGAGGCAACCCCCTTTATATACGTAATTAAATTCTGTGCGTTTTAATTTTTAATGTTGCTTCTTACATTCAGTTGAAAAACTTGTTATGTTATATCCAAAGACATAGTTATTGGGACTTTCAACTATGATGAACAAAATGGCTACCTCAAATTTTTAATCGGATGATTTTGAGGAAATAAGGAGTAGGGAAGGGGCCTAGCTGCCCTCCAAACTTTTTGGTCACGTAAAAAGGACACTGGGACTTTTAATTTCCATTTGGATGAGCTCTCTCACGATATTCTAGGACCACTGGGTCAATACGATCACCCATGGGAAAAAAAAAATTTACTCGCATCCGTGATCTTTCTTCTGGTAAAAAATTCAAAATTCCATATTTTTTTAGATAGAAGCTTGAAATCTCTAAAATAGGGTTCTTGGATACGCTGAATCTGATGGTGAAATTTTTATTAATATTCTATGACTTTCAGGGGTGTTTCCCTCTTTTTTCAAAAATAAGGCAAATATTCTCGGGGTTGTAACCTTTGATGGTTACATTAACTAAACTTAGTGAAACTTATACATTTAAAATCAGCATAAAAATCCAATTCTTTTGATAGATCTATTCGTATCAAAATTCACTTACAGTTTTGGTTACTATTGAGCCGGGACGCTCCTTACTTACAGTTTGTTACCACGAACTGTTGATACAGTTACTCTAATGAGTACCTATCACATTCATCAGAGAATTCCTCTGGAAAATATTTAGCCTATAGAACATCAAAGATAAAATATAAAAAAATATCCTATTTGGATTTTCCGAGGCCCAACTTTTAAAAACTTTACTTGACCAATGCCATATTCTATTTTTACAAATTTTTTCGAACCACCAAAGGACGACCACTAAAGTTTGAATCACCAATGGTGGTTCAAGTTTGTTTGAACCACCAATGTGTTTGAACTACTTTATATTTTACATATTCCTTGTACGCACCTTCCTACTATTAAGATCGCCTAGACTTGTGAAGCTATTCATTTGGTCAATTTCCTCAGTTTTTGACTGTAGACAAAGGGATTCTATTTTAAAAACTCTTTTTACTTACAGTGATCTCAAGTAGGCTATACAATTTCTTTTTAACATAGAATATACTGACATAAGCTACTAGCATGAGAAAATTTGTAATATTTTATTAGGGGAGTAGTTTGATGAAAGTAACATCATCAAGTTTAGTAATATCGGATAGTTACAGAAGAGGTTTCAAACTCCTACCTACAAAACAACAAAAATTTTCATTCTTTCCGAAGAGGTTGGTCACAGACATATGTTGTTTACTTTTTTTGGCAGGTCATGTTTTTGATCATAGACCACAAAAGAGATGTCACTAAAGGAAATTAAAGATCTATTGTCCCATTTTAAATTAAAAAAGAGAACACGCCCAATTACCAATCTAATCACGAAATTATGCAATTTAATCTAACTTAAGACTTAATTATTGAATGATTTGTCAGACCACCCTGCTTTTCCATTTACAAATAAAACAAATGAAAATACCGATAAACGGATATAATATTCCATATAATAACATTTTATATTCAGATGGGATTTTTTTTCGCTAACATTTTTTTGCTATATCTTTACCTTTTCTTTAGGTTATATGGTCTGTTTATTTCATTTTTTCTGTTGATAAAGGAATCCGGATGTGAAGTCAAAAAATTCGAACTTTTGTTATTTTAAAGTATTTTTTTTTTAGTCTTACTTGAAATATTATACCTGTTTTTCTTTATTTTCCTTTGTTTTATTTATAGACTTAATTTACTTTAATATATTTTTTTTTATCATTTTGTTCTCCTTGTGGATGAAACTGATGTTTTTCCTTGACCCTTACCGCAGTACTTTTTTTTTTTTTTTTTATTTTTTTTATTTTTTTTAACAAATCAGAAAACTAGATGCAAGAATGTTCATAGGATTAAGTTCTCTGTGTAGGCCTACTTGAAAGTGTAAAAAAACCGAAAGCAGAGGAGGTTTCTATGTCTCGCTTAATTTCATAGAAAATTGTTGTAATAATTACTTTCAACAGACAAATGTTTCCAGGGCAAAAGGGAGGAGGGAAACAGCGAACATATTATCTATAATTCAACAATGATCCAAGAAACATTTCTCCCCGGTATAAACTGTCCCAGTATGGAGCACTAGCACTGAGTACAAATAATTTCCTGCATATTACAATTTTCATTAGTCTTGCGTATGCTTTAGTTAAGAGAGGAAAAGGGAGATAGAAATAAAAAAGCATTTAAACAAAAGTACTATAAAATGCCCTGCAAAATCGAAGGTTTTTGCAGGTTTTTCCTTATATTTAAATTGTATTTATATTTACATCTTCCCTTTTACTTTAGCTTTAAACTAGGTTGAAGATAAAAGAGCCACCTTACCAAATATATATATATATATATATATATATATATATATATATATATATATATATATATATATATATATATATATATATATATATATATATATATATATATATATATATATATATATATATATATATATATATATATATATATATATATATATATATATATATATATATATATATATATATATATATATATATATATATATATATATATATGTTTATTAAAAGCCTATGCCCTACTTTCTAGCCTTTCCTAGCTGTGTT